>NC_135498.1:132244875-132359875 GCF_052857255.1 Amblyomma americanum | reverse complement strand
ACAACACGTTTTTCCTCTTTCATGCACACTGCCACGCGATTGTCAAATTGGCCTAAATATATTCCACTAAGTATTGGGGCAATGCAGGAGCCTATGCAAATACCATCTTTCTGCACGAACAACTTGTCGTTAAAACAATACGATTCATTACCTCATGAAAAGAATCTCTCTTTGCTGACCGCTGACAAGGAGGGGGGATTCATCGTGTTGCCCAAAGCGATGTACCAGGAAAAGGCTAAGCAGGCTATTGATAAGAATTTTACCCCCTTGAAAAGATCTAGCAGGAAAGTAAAATCTGAAGCATTAAAACTGTGTGAACAGATGAGTTTGACAGGACTGCACCAGACTAAAAACAGTGAATATGCCGGGGCTAAATGTATTTTTTTCTGCAAAAACCCACAAAGAAGGCATGCCTCTCAGAGCAATTGTATCCGAGTAAGAAGCCTGGCAAGGCTTGGTATCAAAATATCTACAGAAGCACCTTAGCCAACTAGACGCAGAAGACCGTTTTCGTGTCAGCAACTCAAAGGATGTCATTGAATTTCTGGGTGACCAAGATGGTGCTTCACGAGCCAATTTTGCTTTTTCAGTTCATATTGAGGAGCTCTTCTATTCCATTCCCCAAACAGAGCTGTTAGACGCAGTAAAAGAGCGGATTGAAAGCCGGGGGGCTGTCAGGTTACAAAATAGCAGCGGGGTTTCTGTTAATGACTTTGTAGGGTTAGTTGAATGTTACCTTTCATCTACCTGCATTTGTTTTAACGACAAGTTGTTCGTGCAGAAAGATTGTATTTGCATAGGCTCCTGCATAGCCCCAATACTTAGCGAAATATTTTTAGGCCAATATAACAAGCTCGTGGCAGCGTGCATGAAAGAGGAAAAAACGTGTTGTGAGGTGTTTTAGATATGTGGATGATTTTATTGTGTTTGCGAATGTTGAGAACGAGAGCGACAAACCACAGGTTGTGAAAAGTGTTTTAGAGATTTTCGGTGTTTCTTCTGGCAAGCTGAGGTTCACACATGAAGTTCCGATGAACGGGTGTCTCCAATTCCTCGAGCTGTGTTTGTTCTTTTACACGGGGCACATCTGTTGGTCCTACCAGCCACGCACAAAATAGGAAATTTTACCATATAATTCGGCTCACTCAAAATTGGTCAAGCGGGGCATTGCGAAAAATTGCCTGCGTGGTGCTCTCGAAAAGTCATGCCAACATAAAATCGAGGTTAGTTTGGAGACGCAAGTGCTCCGGTTGCGTAACGCCGGTTTTCCAAAAGACACTTTGACGGCTGTGGCGGAATGCCTCCTGAAAGAAATCAGGGCAGGTGGCCGCAATGGCGTGGCAGCCGAAAAAAGCTGCAAAAGGCTGAAGCGTACAGCTATACCGTACGTGCACCAGCTATCGCACCGGCTGAGAAAAGTTGGAGAGAGGTGCGGCGTGGACGTGTTGTTCACTGCCCCCGAAAAGCTGGTGCGCATGTGCAAAGCCGTAAATGAAAAGAAAAAGCCGGCTACGAGAGCACCGACTACGACTACGAGAGCACCGCACGCTGGTAGATTCATTGGCGGGTGGCGGCCATTGGGCCAAGCATTGTAAGCAGTGCGGGTGCGTGCCGGCGTTTGATGCCACGTGTGTGCTTGGTAGGGGAGGCACAAGATCGGGGCGTGAGATTTGTGAGGCTTATCAAATTAACAGGGAAGGAGATAACTGCGTAAGCACAACATCGCTTGCCTTGTCCAAAAAAGAAAACATGTACCTAAGGAATAGTTTGCCCCATTTTGATTAGAAAGTGCTTGTACTTTTTCAGCCCAGTGTGCGCATGCTCCACTCAAAATGCATTTATGTACCTTCTTTCTCGCAGGAAAACCTCAGTTGATGTTTAGCACTTGTCCTGTCTTCTTCTCTGTCTGCGTCCCAGTTTTATGCGCTAGTCTTTTAATTAATGAATTCTTTTTCCAGCCTTCACGTCATACCTCGCGAGTAACTTTACCTCCCTTCTCTACTGCGCGCCTCACGGGCCCGATTTTCTCCCTATACACTCGCGTCCTCTCATCGCGGTCTTTCCTCGCATTTCATAATCTCCAGTCCTCCCCTCTGTGGCCTTTGCGCGCGGGCGGTATCCCGGCGCATTTTCCGGGTGTTCTCGTGGTTGCGCGCGTGCCCTGTGGTTGGCCGCAGTCGTAGGTGTACACGGGATGCATGGGCACGCGCTGCGCTATCTTTGAATGGGTGGTAGTCTGCGTTGTCGTGTTCATGATGGGGCCGCTCCGGACTCGTCCGCTTCTGCCGCCACCGCTTCGCTCCATCGGGCGCCTCGTTTCTCTTGCCCTCCCGCTCTTTACGCCGTCGGACGTTTCGCTCTCTCTCCCCTCTTACCTAGGGCCGACTATCCGTCTCTTTGGAAGCATTCCAACTGTCAGCCTCTTCGCGGCATCATATCTCTTCTATTCCTCACAAAATTTCTTCAACAATTCTCCCATTTCATAATCGAACTTCCCAGTCCTGTGTCCTCTTTCTTTTTCTTTTATTTCCTAATATTTACCTCTCATCCGTAAAGTGCTGCAATTTACCTCTCGTATTCTATAATATAACAGTCGCTCTCTCGCAGACCTACCAGTTATGTCCCTCCTCTTGTTTCCATTCCTACGGCGCGTTGTTCTGTGGTGTCGTCCTAAACTCCTGTCCAAGTCCAACTCTCAATCCCATCAGTCAATTTTTTCCTTCCCACCAAGTGCCTCACGCGCCCGCATCGTGTGTGCTGTATTGCTTTTCTCGGACCCCCCTCCCTCCTCCCTTACACCCCCCCCCCCCCCCCCTTGGCTCTGAGCAGTGATCCCCGCCGAGGGAAGCAGAAAATATCGCCACTGCCCACCTACAATGAAGCAACCAGGACTCCTTCTTGGGCTGGGACGCTCGCTGCATGCGGACGTGTCGCCGCAGCGCTCCGCTCTCCGCCAGCAGGGCGAAATCTCATAGTGAGGAACGTTCTTCCGCATCTCGCCCCGTCCGACCTCAGGATATCCCCCCCCCCCGCCCCCTAGCATCGGCGAACATTCACTCGTAACCTTGCTGGTGAGTCGGACGACTGAGATTCCTTATCGTGTTTTGTTGTAGCAATAAATGCCTGCTTGTGTCAGCTAGAGTGTCGTTCCTTTGTTTCCTCAGGGCAAGGATCGTCGTTGTCGGCGTGCGCTAGGTAGCGTACTTGATCGCGGGCTGGGGTCCAACGGTATTTAACTTTGTGAGCCGTGGAACAGCAGAGAAAAAATATTTTCTCCCCTCTAATGAAAGCCCACAAATGCGAGTGATACACAGTCACGTTTCAATGTCTTTTATTTTCTGTACCACACATGTAAGGCTGCTCCCAGCTGCCACCATGTTTCCAGTCCTCGCCCCCATCCTAACTGCGCGAAAGTCGGTGGGCGTGCACTGAAGATAGCAGTGAAGCAGCTGCTGTTGTCGAGTGGTTTCGACAGTCTATCTTTGAGGCAGCCACCCCTCGCCTCTAAGCACCCCCCGCTGTTGACCTTGTCCACGTGCACTGTTACTTTTTCGCACGGTACTAACGCGATAGACAATACACCCACTCATAGCTACGTGGTGGCGGCCTTTCCGAAAGACAGGATTCTTGGCTTGGTTGGTACCCGACTGTTTATGTCAGGGTCACTGGCCATAAAGAGAGTCGTTGCTCTTATCGGCGTTTCTTCGCCAAGAGTGTCGAGATTGTTTTATCACTGTATATCACGTTTCTCGGCCATTTCTCCCATTTTTATTTTTCCTTCCAAGCCGAGCTGTACCGCCTCTTTTCGTTACAAGACGGGCGCGGCGGCGGAGACGGCACACGTGCCGCCGTATTCCGCATTCACGGCAGACTTTCGACTTCCAAAAAGTACTGTGTGTTTCCCGGGAACTCCGCCTAAGGAGTTACCGCTCTAAAAGATCGCGAACAGCCAGGATGCGCCTTGGCTCAATGAGGAAAGTTTTCTTGTCCATTCATACAGCCTATCCTTTTGTGTTTCTGCGACAATCGAGCGCATGTTCTTATAATTGTTTTCTACAACAGTGCCTGCATAGCTTCAATAAGCTTTAAAGGAACTTTTGCTGGGTCGGTTTATTATCTGCTTTGCCTTGGCGTGCCCTAAGCGCACGTTCAAAGTAATACATCTTTTTTTATGTTTTTATGCATAGTATAAGAGTGGAAAGCCACACAGTAATGATAAATCCAAAGAATCTGAAGTTGTTTTTCTGTGAATTATGCAACTAAAACTTCTTTACAAATGAGGCGGAGAGTTTCGCTTGTGCATCAGCAATTCGAGTTCTCACGCAACTTTTCTGGAAGAGTCATGAATTCTGTATAAGCGCGCATCTTCAGGCGATACTTATCCACCATATCCGGATTAAAAATAAAGCAGTCATTTCTGCTCGCATTTCAACGAATAAAACGCCGGCCTGCAGACCGAAAGTACTCCTGTGGACTGCTGCTGGAGCGTGGCTGTTTTTATGGCCGCTGCTGCTTTTCTGATAGTGATGCCTTGGTCCTGGCTCGGCCTTCTCTTTGTACTTTTCATGGAAAAGTTCCAAGTCACGAGAGAAGAGGCGTCCTGGCCAAAAAGTATCGGCTCCATGCTCAGTCTCTTATCAGGTAAATAAAATTGCGAAATTAGCCCTGGCTACGGTTAGCAACTAGATAAATATCCGCGGGCGTTTCCAGGAAATCTATTTGAACATTCGCAGGCGCTGAAATTATTGGGCCGCAATAGGCGCAATTTTCTCAGTGGCTCCTGGGCCGCGACCATGCTCGAGGATAACTTAGATGGGGTACTATACAATTGCTTATTACCTGCCAGGAGATTGGTACGGGTCGAATGCTTGAAAATATGCGCTCTGTAACGACGAAGATTTGTCAGCGCAGCAGCGGCAGTGCTATCGTTGAGCGCGCGCTGCTGGCTGGCTCTACAACAACCGCCGACGGCCAGAAGAACAACGTTCAGTGCCCGGTTCTTTCAGACCCATTAAACCCCTTTTGTTCTCCTACTATGAGCAAGTTTCATATATGACTGTAAGCAAGGTGTTGGGCATTTCAGAGAACAGCTGCTGCTCATTAAGAACATTGTCCAAATCCACGGGAGAGCCGACGCCAGAAAAAGATATGCGCCTTGCCGGATAGTACTGTCAAGGTGGTGATATAGATTAAGCGGCGACTTGTTTTTCTCTAGATGGAGAGAATGGGTGACGGGGGAAGGAAAAAGATATAATTATCGCTAGGTGTTCGCATCGAATGAGTGCGAAAGCTATGGAAGATTTTTATTCACTTCGTTGAAGCATTTTTTAACATGAACCAATTTCTCCTACTGGTTGCGCTGAGTGTAAAATAAATTCCCTGCTTTATTCTTGAAAATAAGCATCGTAACATGGCGATTTAACTGGCCTAAGCATTAGGGGGCATCAGCTCCCTCGTTCTATAACACGCACCATCCAACCGCTCGCAGGACTCGGCGTCCACGCCCTTCAAAGGCGCATCAAGACGTACTACGTGGTTCTTCTCAGCACCTTAGTTGCCTCCGCGGAGTTCATTTTGTCGGCTTTCGCTCCAAGTATTTTGTGGATGACCTTGACTTTCAGTGCCATGCATGGTAAGGTTTTCTTATGCTAATACTTTTTTTTATTCAAGCCGAGCATTATTCCCGTGGTAGAGTAAATTAGCTTAGATGTACCGTTTTTGCCTAAAGTAACGAGCCAACAGGGCTTGTTTTTGAGCCGGATACCGGAACACTTATGGCACCCCATTCGCTGTAGATCTGCGTAGGATTTCGAGAACCCTTCTACTTACCTGTTGAGACTCTCGGTCATTATGGTTGGTGCTGGGCTCCTCTATAGAGCTGAGAGACAAACTTTGTTGCATGGTGACGTTTTGCGAAGGTAGTCACTGGCGGCAAAGTTTATTATTTAAAGGGCTCTTTGCAAAGGGACGGATGTGTGATGCGCACAATAAAAATTAACCTTTATTCAGGACTGATTAGCGTGCTTAATAATATTTATAAATTGTCACTGTTCTGTGCAAAGGATGCATTTTTTTCAGCGCAGCAGACAGCCTGCAGCCACCAGGGGAGTGGAGTTGTGACACGGCTTGTCTAAAATATGCTGCTGTGTGCCGATTTGGCTGCCACAAATGTGGAACCACATTCCGAATATTAGATGTGGACGTTTAGCTGATGCTACTCCTGCCAGGTTGCTCTTTTTGCTAACGAACGACACGACTGGCTTCGAGAGAGAGCGGAAGCCCATGCCTATAAGCGAAGGCAGGTGGCGTAGAAAAGCGCTACGGGCGTTCCTTAAAATGTTTTTCTCATCCTGAAGCCGCCGCAGTGCCTCAGTGGTTTTGGCTCTCGGCTGCTGACCCGAAATACGTGGGTTAGATCCCGGCCGCGGCGGTCAAGTTTCGATGGAGGCGAAATTCTAGAGGCCCGTGTTCTGTGCGATGTCAGTGCACGTTAAAAACCCCAGGTGGTCGAAATTTCCGAAGACCTTCATTACGGCATCCCTTATAGCCTGAGTTGCTTTGGGACGATAAACCCCCGAGAATTCAAACTAAACGTTCTCGTCCTGCTAGGATGTATGCAAAGTGCTGCGATGGGAAGACCAAACCTCATCGCGGCTTTTGTCTGTATCAACGGTGGGGTGGCATTGTGGACTGATTTTTTTATTTTTGGACCAAATTTATAGTTTTCTGATCGAAAATATTGTTAACCTTGTTTTTGACCGAGCTATAAACAATAAATTGTAAAGCATGGCTATATCTCATTCAGACGTCGCGAAAATAGTGCAGTCACATAGTTGAATCAGCCTTGGATACCTTGCTTGCATGCCGACCTAGCCTTATTCGAGGTCTTATTGCTGCTATTCTTCGCTCAATAAATTCCAGTGTGATTGCAACACATATCACAGGGCATATGTCGCTCTTTCTGAATATAGAAAAGGGCGCAGCCGGGCAGGTGGGTGTGAAGGTGCATTTTTACTTTTAAATATATAACCCCATTATATTTGGAACAATATGATTCTGCTTAACCTAAGAATCCCTGGATAATGTTGTCACTACATCCAATCCTTACTGTCGTTACGAAACGTTCTTTGTGTTGTTGAGATCAATATACCTAAAGTTTTTCATATGCAGAACATCAACATCACGCCCAGAAAAGCTCGTAAGCTTTATAAACAAATACTTTACGAAAGCTCAGAAGAGAGAAACATGCACTTCTCAGGCGTTGTGCTAAATGTCAAGAACATAAGATGACGGACGCTACTTAAGAGGGCTCGGTTTTAGGACAACCAGTAATTTTACAGTGGCGAAGAAAAATTGTCGACAACTTATTTTACCAGAAATACATCAAAAGAATAAGGGAGTATATCACAAATTTAATCTGTGTTCTGGAGGTCGCCGCAGCATGAAGAAGCCGTTCGAGAAATCACGTTAAATGATGTGTGGTTATCTCGGTGTTCACTCGTCAACTATTTCAATGATCTTTTGTACAGGGTGTTTTATCTAAGCCTGTCAGCAATATTCAAAAATATGCTTTCTGATATATAAGACCACTGGTTTTTGCTTAGCATTGTCAGTGGTGTAGTGCCTCAGATCACAGCTGAGTTCAGGCTTCTAGGCTAGTTATATAATGTTGAGTAGTTGACTTTTAAGTATTACTGTTAACCTCCTTATTTCTGAGAGGCTTCTAACTAGTTATATAATGTTTTGTAGTTGACTATTAAGTATTACTGTTAGTCTCCTTATTTCTGAGAGGCTTTTAGCCCACCATAAGTAATATCGATATCCGATTTTATAATTTCTAAAATGCTATTCTCCTCTGCGCTACAGCGCAAGCAGTTGTGGAGCCGCAGGGGGGCGCAAGCGAAACTGCGCAGCCAGAAAGAACTCTAGTCACGCCTACGAGCGCATGTCACCCTGCAGACTGAGTGCCATGTGCCGCTTTCCCTGTGCCGCACTGAGGAGCGGCGAGTGGGCAGAGAAGTCGTGACTCGGCGTTGCCTGCCGTCAGCACTTGGTTGATATTTGGTGGAGGTGCTGGACCCTGAGCCTTCCAGTTCTTTGAGGATGTAGTCTGAGGCTCAGCCTTCAGCGCCGGTGTTCCAGAATTATCAGAAGCGGGCAACCTTCCAATGACTCTATATACATAACCGACACGAGGGACGATACAGACAAATTGGGGCTCACATTCTTAGCGCTGCGTGGGCAAGCAGGAGCAAGGTACGAAAATCACGGTACCCTTATGCTTACATCAGATGCTTTCAAGAAGCAACTTCTTAAAACGTTTACTAGCACCACCCGCAGGGAACGAGCGGAGGTATTTCTGCAATTGAGGATAGGTCATCCGAACGGACTTGTCACTGTATTCGTGCATGAAATTATACGTCTTTTCGCTCGACCTGACCCAGAAGTGGCAATACACAGTTCCGATCCAAGGTGACGGATGTGATGCTGCAACTTTTTGCCAATCCCTTACGCAACCCACCGAAGATCATCGCTGAGTTCACCAAGGAGGCGGTCATGTTCGAGACGAATGTGTACACCAAAGCTCCCCAATACGATTGAAACCTAGACCGCTTTAACATCAAGAACCCATTTACTACAAAAATCCACGAGACATAAGTCGTAAGACTGATTGAGAAGTCTTAAATACCTTCTACCAGCTTCGCCGCAGCCTTACTTCGCGTTGCTAATGGACGTGGCTCCTGAAGAAGACCAGCAGGCCTTAGTCGCCCTTCAAACGCTGATCCCGAGGCTCAGGCCACGAACTGCGCCTTCACTCTCTGGAGAGATAGGAACCCTGTTAGTCCTAGCCAGGAGTTTTAAAACCCCCTTTCACGGCCACTGCTGCTCACCCGCCAAACCAATGTGTACAGCTAGGTCGCGCTAAGAAACGCCGATGTTTGGAGAACGCCTGACCAGCGGCGGCCCCTGTGCTTTCTTTGCGGCGAACCCAGCCATGACCCCCGGCGCTGAGAATATCGAACAATAGGGTCCCCTTGCTTTGCCTACAATGCATCCCGGCCACAACCCGCCAAGCGCCCAAACGAAGTAGAAGAGCAGCTGCTAATAGAGATCCCCATTTCCGTCATCAGCGCGGTTTCCATTGCATCCAAACATGAACGGCAACCCACCCACATTGAGGAATTCGCTATAATGTGCTGTATGCGACGGCAAGCGCGACACCGAATTAATGTAACTTTGGGATGGCAACACCGCACATAGAGTTCTAGATCATACAACCTTGGCGCGATTCCAACAAGCGACGATGCCGTACCCAACTCGGAGTCCAAAGCGAAATCTGAGGACAAGACCCGCTTACTATGAGATCCGCAAGGTTATCGCTTTGGTCAACACGGGAGCACACTACTCGCTGCTCAGCGACCCTTCGCCTCCAAGAGGGAGAATGTCCCGATCGGTTGGCATGGCGCTCAGATCCGGATAGCTCGAGGCCAACTTATCGTCCCGTTAGTGTGACACGAAGCAATGATAACCCTCAACATAAGCACTCACCTGGCAACTCCACTATAGACACCACGTAGCGGATACATCAGGTAGTCAACAAGGAGGCAGGCAGACTGGTATTAAACTAGATAACTTTCTATATGGGCGAAACTTCTCTCCTAAGAACGCAGCTTTCTAGCAGCGGCTGAGCGGGGCGGTCGTCGATCGGAATCCCCGACACTTTCGGCCGCGCCCAGTTGAAGTCTGATTTATCTAACTAAACGCCACAAAGCGGTAACGGCTATGGAGGACGCTACACTGAATGGTTCCGGGCTAATTTCGACCACATAGAGTTATTCTACGGGCACTGACAGCGTACAGGACACAGCTGCGTTTGTCCTCCATCTTCACCTCCGTCGTTCGCCAGCGTCTAAAACATCTTAAATAATCGCAAAGATCGTAGAATAAACTCCACCCGGTTACAATATCTCCAGCTAAATCTGGTTGCGTTAAGCGTGACAAAACAATACAAAAAGCCCATGTTATCGTTTTACGTTTTATGTTTATGTTATGTTAAAAGCCATGTTATCGCTTCGAAGATAAAATTTCAGAACATATGCGCCAAAAAGCTTCGCTGAACTATTTTCATGTCATTGGAATAGAGCCTTGTAAAACTATTTGCCCGCTCTTTCTGCGCAGGCTTGGCCCATGGAATCTTTATAACGTCGTCCGCGATCTACATATTGCACCACTTCGACAAATACCAGACAGTGGCAACGTCGTTCATCTTCATCGCCTACGCTTTATCGGCTATCATCAGCCAGTTTGTGCTGGCCCGTCTCGTGGACACGTATGCTCTGGACGGAGCGCTGCTGATCTACGGAGGCGTCCTCATGAACACGACTGCAATTCTGATGCTGGCCAGAAACCTATCTCCGACCACACTCTGTAGGAAAAGAACCAACCCGCACTTTCTATAAAACTGCGGATCCGGTCCAGTGTGCTATGCTGCCGTGACATACGCGAAAAGGTAGAGAAGCGAAGTGAACGCATGTTTGACACTGCTGTGCTTCCATGCGGCGGATACTTCTCCAAAATGAGCTTGATTAATCTCAGTGCGAGACAAAGGTAATAATGATATCAAAATAGCCCTGTTTGGCGCTAGCTGTGGCTACCCACTTCATTGCGATGGAGAACTTATAATAATAATAATAATACTTTTATTTTTCCTTTATTACAAGGTAAGCAACTTCAAGGAACTTCACACCCCACCCTGATTTTACTACACATTGTCCCTTTAAAGCGAAACCGGCTTGGTTTGGGCAGCCCATTTTTTTAAATAAGGCAGCACAATTAAAATTGTGGTACTATGTTCTCTGCAACATCTTCGTAAGACATGCTCGTAGACAAAGTTATTGACTGATGTAGCGGAATTTCTTGATGAGAACATTCTTAGCTTTACCTGCTCAGGAAGATATTTCAGCATCTGAGCACTGCGCACTTAAAAACATGACTCAAAATAAGTTTAATTTTCTTTGCATACCCTTCGTCCTGAGACTGTTCATTGCTTAGCCGCAGTCACTGACCTGTTACCAGCAGGTGCGTGGCTCATCATTACAGCCGGTCTATCTTAATAAAAAAATGCAGTCTGCAGAGAGACAAATAATAAATAATGTCATAGAAGCTAATTACCTTGTTACGAGCGAGAAGAACAAATTAAGTCAAAGGAATAGCAATGAAAATTACTCTCGGTAAGCACCCACATAACTCTTCTTTCATTATTTCATCAGCTGGTCAGTTTTTGGAACAAGGCAAGATTGGCTGATTTGTGGTCCTCTCGAAAGTACAGCCGTCGTTGCGGAGAAACGCTTTTATAACGAGCACTGGTTCTTTTTCTGACATAGTAAGCGGCAGTCTGTCAGCAGCCCAAAAGCGCGGTGCCTGCTGTATAACCTGGCTCCCAAGAGGAATGATCCCCGCAAGAGTTCGCCGTTCGGCTCAAGCACCGAAAGCGTTTGCGGCGCTCGTTAGCAAAGCGCAGCCGGCTTGAACTCAACTTCTATATACCGAGTGATTTTCGCACCTTTGCAGATTTTTATTTTAAAAGAGATACGTGGATGCGGTCTGTTTAGCTAGATTGTGCACAAAGGCGGACATTACGTACCGCGTATGGGTAAGCCCTTCTAAAAACACCCTGAATTAAATGCTAAACTTTTTTGTTGTGCATTTTAGGAGGCAAAGTTTTATTGCAAACCTGAAAGCCCCAAATACCGAAGGTCAGCTGAGTTATTAAATTTTCGTAAAAAGGAATCTGCTTCGAAATATCGAACGTCAAAAATACGATTTGGAGGGGTATTCCCGCATTGCAGAGATATACAACTGCGTCTAGAAAACTACAAGCGCAGTTGGCGTGTTTGGTGATTTAGAAGTAGTTACCTTAATTTGGGTGATGACACCAGACTCAAAACGCAATTTCCTGATTAGATAAGGAGGAAAAGCCAACTCAAGTTCTCAAACGCGTATTTTTAGCGGTCAGTTGTTGGAACCAGACTGCCAAATTATAAAGATTTAGCAACGAGGCTAACATTCGTGGTTGATACCCATTAGTTTAACAATATAAAAGGGCCCCATAAAATAAAAAATGAAAAATTTCATCCTATTGTTGCAGTGAATGAGCTATACAGGGGAGAGTGGGGCAGAATGCGACATGGGGCAAAACACTACACTTTGTTCCTTAGCGCTCCCGAAATACTGAATTATATTTCAAATCAAGCGCGCGTAAACCATTCACAACACTTCTTGAATTATAAGCATCTTGGAAAGAACCAAAAGTATGATTTACTTTATAAAATAAGTGAACAGCCGAACTCAAATTGTAGGAATGAAAGAAATTGCGAACATGAAATGTTCCGAAAATATTTTCTTTGCAGCTGGACTTAAAAATAATGAACACCGAGCTCGTTTCTGAAGTGAGAACAATTTGTACGAATCTGTTTTGTTGCAGGTTCCCCGCACCAGGTTGCAGTATACAAGGTAGGAACACAAGGTAGTATACAAGTGCAGTATAGAAGCTAGAAAATATCTGTGATAATTGTAGGGGAAGCTCCTTGTTGTTTGAGGCCAGGAGGAGAGTTTTGCGGACTAAGACATATAGATTCAGGTACCATGAGATAGAAACGTTGTGCGTCGCGTGAGGAGAGGAGCAGGAAACGGCTGAACACTTAATACCTTTCTGTAAAGGGATTCATCCTACAGTGGAAAGCAGCGGGGTTGATTTATTCAAGGCATTGGGGTTTAGGGACGGTAAAGAGAAAGTAGATTTTAAGCGGGTAGAAGTAACCAAGCAAAGGTTATCTGATTGGTAGCTAAAGTCAAGACAAGAGTAAAATTTCGTAAGTCATGGCTAGGTGGCTCGAGCCACCGCCCGATTTAAAGGGTTAAGCCTTATCTATCTATCCATCCATAATTAACAAGAGCAAACTATAATTGTCTTCTAACCTGTAGTGGAAGCCGATGCCTAATGCGATAGACAACACAAATAGACCTGGCCATTTTTAGTCTAATGCAGTTTACATGATCTGTCCAGCCCAAATAATTGCGAAAATACACACCTATGAACTATGAACTATGAGCTTGCTCAATGTTCAAGTCATTAAAAGCTAATTTGACATGATGATCTAATGGTTTGTTTTGTCGATGAATGAGCATAAACTTTGTGTTGACGTTTAACTGAAGTTGGTTAACAGAGGGCCAAATCACTAACTCTTTAAGCCAGGCATTAGATTGGTGTTCAAGTACTTGAATATTGGAGCCAGAAAAAAAGACGTTAGTATCATCGGCATTCATATTAATATTAGGAGTTAATAGAATGCTGACAATGTCACTAATGTATAAAATAAATAAAAGTGATTCCAGAATTGATCCCTGCGGGAAACCGAAATTTACCGTACCAAAAATAGATTTTATTTGTATGTTTTATTGTTCATTGTTATTTGTTTTACCAGACACGAAGCTCAGGGGTGTCGGAAAAAAGGTTATTAATAAATAATTGTTTAAACACCAAGCTACATGTGGTGCCAAACGTGGCACTTTGTTATTTGGCGACCCTAACTTATGAATTACTAAACAAACTAATTTCATATTTCGGTGGCCTAATTCCACTCATCTCCGCTCAAGTGTTTTTCAACTTTACGAGATAGGTTGCACTTAGGCAGAGGAAAAAATTTCGTTGCAAGCCAAGCTGAACTGCAAATCAGTCGAAAGAGCTCGAAATTCTACACGCCACATTTTTCAAAACTTCGTAGCTCAATCAACATTGAATTCATCATAACAGCATGTATTGAAGCAAGATAGTCGTTTAGTGGTCGTATCGTTAGCAAAGGTTAAGAGTTTTTGCGCCTCGAGTAATGAAGAAAGGATTATTTGAACAGCAGGCTACGAGTGAGGCAAGACGCTGTGTAGTGATCCTCTGCAGGGACTAGTGTAAATGTGATTGCTATGTTGCTTGATCTAACGCTCTACCAAGAATTCCCCGCTCTGATCAACAAAAGGGTTATGAAAGCTCTGGAGAAACGCAGGCAGCGTGTTTTTCTTTTGATTTATTGAGTACAGGTGAATAGCAACCTCTGGCTCACTATTCTAGGCCGATCCCCTGGTGTGGGTATGTGCCATTTTTTGAAAGGCTAACAACTACAGTGCTGGTGTCATACCATCAAGCATTTTTCTGTGTCCAAATGCGCCTACCTCGCAAAAGTAACGAGAACAGGAGAATGCAAATGGCGGGTCCTGTATCAAACGTCTTGTGAACTTCAGCGTCGCACGCTGTCAGGCGGGCATGAACAGCCTTTTAAAACGCATTAAAATATATAAGAAGCACTGCTCAGCCTGGCCAATACAATCACATTCAACACCTACTGTTCACGCGCTACGAATCGAACCTAATCGCATGTCTATTCAACACAGCTGAGTGAAATGGCAACAGCTGTGACATTAAAAGAGAAACAAAGTGCGAAGAAGGCAAGAAATTCAAACATTGGTACACGCAGAGCCCGGTGATAGAAGGGCTCGGACTGTAGTGGGACATTGAACAAAACATTATCGAGTTTGGTCTGAGTACACGGACTGCAATTGGAATAGGCTCGGTAAGATTGTCAAGATGTCTGTGCAGCGAACTTCTTGAGCATTCAACGCGAGGATGGATGGTGTGTTGACTTTGTAAGGGCGTCCCGTTTTGCCCCGTGCACTGTCTCACTTTTCCCCATGAGGCGGGCTAACACAACATAGCATGAAATTTTTTTTTGATCGCGAAATATACCGGACAAAGTAGATACCGCGGCGTTCGTCCCAGCGTTCGTCCGGCTTGTATATCCCATCTTTGACCCGTGCATTTCGCGGTGAAAAAAAAAGAATTCTGCGTACCATGAAAAACTAGCCCATCTTTCTACTTAAGCAAAATGCCCCATTTTTAAGTTTCATGTTTTATTAAATTTCACAGTGTTGATATTCAGCAGTACTTTTTATCAAGAGCTGATGTCAGACTAGTTGGTGATCGTCTACAGAAGGTACATAAAAATATTTGGTGACCGTGAAGTGGTGGCGGCAGGGAATAATTTGGTGTGTTTCTTCTTTGACATCCCAGCACAAAAAATAATGCCGCCGGTTTGCAAATTTGTGTCGCGTTTTGCCTCCAGCTCAACAGACCACACCACCGTACCTCTTTCAGTTTTGAAAATAAAATCTGTAAAGGTTGAAAAATTACCCTGTAATTGCAAGCGCTTTAGTACAAAATGGCGTTTCCTTTGGTTTCTTTCGATACGGCGGCAGGCACAAAAAGCAGGGCTCCAGCAGCTCGCACTCTCGGAGAGGCACTCGACACATCATTCCTCCAAGCACTTTAAAGCTGCTTGAACATCGGCACAGTTCCTTAGGAGCTTCGCGAGAAAGCAATAACCGCAAAACGTTTTTCTCCTAGGAGCGGAAATATACTCGAGGATCAAAATTATTGTTCCGGTTTCAAGTGCGTTATGCTTTTATTTCGGCAAGGCGGTTTCTGCGACTAACTACGACGAGAATCAGGCTCTCTGCAAGCAGCGGAAACATACGCAGGCGCTTCTCTTCAACGCTACCTTTTCGCGGCTGCTCGGTCCCTCTTTTTGACTTTCGCAGTTTCAATAAATCAAATTATGTTCCTGAGACTCAGTATTCGCGTGATGGCGGGGTTGAGAAGTGGTGGGGCTTCGGAATTACAAAGTTGGTTGCTCAGAAATGGTATTAGTTCCTACCGTGCAAGAGGCTCCGCACAACTTATCCAGGCCGTTTTCTCGAACCAGGTAGTATTTCTGCCCCCTAACCGTTTCCTGCTAAGTGCGCCTAAGCAGCGAATTTTGAATCCACGAATGCTAATTATGCCGTCGGTCTTGCTGCTTTTAAAATTTATTAGGCACTATCGCGTTCATGCGATCATATACAGCAGCCTCGACAACACTTAGGATTCTGAAGAACGAAACTGTTTTCGTGTATTTCGCATTCAGATTTGATTCCTATACGACTGAATTTATGTTCTCTGTGTTTCTCTTTTATATTTTATGGAAGCCCAGAAGGACGCAGGAACCTGTCCACGCAAATGAAGCAAGTCAGCAGGACAGCAGGTCCCTGACGAACATCCTGCAGCTATTCCGCATGCCGGCTTTCTACGTCCTCCTGGGCGCCATCGTTGTCGGAGACTACACGGTCGTCGAATTCTCCACTACCATCATCGACTATGGCGCAGACAAAGGCATGACGCTCAGCGCAGCCAAGCACCTCATAACATTCTCTTCCGTCGGCCAGCTCGCCGGCCGCGTCGTGGTGCCGTTGCTGGCCGACTGCATGCCAGGCACCCGCCGACCACTGTACGTCCTCTGCTTCCTCGCCATATGTGCCGCCATGATCGCCATGCCACAAGTGACCAATTTTCAAGGCGTGTTTGCACTCGCCACTGTGGTCGGAGTGTCGCATGGATATATTTTGTCCATAAGGTAAGTGGTTCTCGCCGAGTACCTGGGCGTCGAGAGAACGGCGGCTTCCTCCGGAATCGTTGGCGTCGTCATGCTGCCGGTGTCTCTGCTGAGCCTTATGATAGTCGGTGAGTACAAGAGCTTTGGTCCCCTTTTACTGTCGCATACAAAATTCCCCATGACACAAGACTGCCGACGTTCGTGCAAACATGTGCGGACTACCAAAGATCGCATGAATTCTGGAGTGTGTTTCAGTTAATATCGTTATTAAATGTCAAAAATAGTGAGAAGACCGCTTTCTTCCTCATAGGATTGTCTGTGGTCATGTCCATAAAGAAAGAGCGGTGACTAGTGGTTATTAGTCCAGTTAACTGTTTTATTAATTCCGAGTGAACTTTTTACCATTAAAGTTAGACTCACCATTTAGGCCATTTCCATGAACACGCCTCACATAGTTGCGCGCCTGTCACGTGCTCCCTGGCCGCTTACTGCTGCCACCTGGACGCTGTTTAAAGAGCAGGTGACACACACAATATTAACCCGTGTGCGCCCCCGAATTCAGTGCACAGCAGCAGCGACAAGAGAGGCATTTTCGAACTTCTGAAAACTGCTGCGAATAGTATTTACGGTGGGCTACAAACCCACAAGAAATTAGAAAGGTAACTGCCATTGTTAAAAACTAACCACCACGTTTAGTTAATCACCTTGATAGTTAACGCATTTTAGCCCTTTTGATGCACACCGCCACTCAAAATGCTAAATCTGCTAAGCCGACGAAAGAGCTCTTGCAAACCCAAATACCTATCTTTAAATTTTCTCCAATTTTCATAGGTGAGATACCCTGTATATTCGCGCTAAAAAACCCAATTCGAAGTTTCAACTTGATAAAAGTGGCATGAAACCACCAGCGATCGCAAACATAAGCGCTTTTACCCCATGTTTACAAACGTTTGCTCAAGGGAAAAGTTCGCCGTTTTTCTGCCTAGCAATCCACAAAAGCGTGAGCAAAGGGTGGATTAAAAAGCGATGCACGTTTCCACAGTTTTAAGTATTAGGTGTTCTACCAGTCATAGTGGCCCTAATATTCCTTTAATTTGTCAGCCAGTCTAAATATATCGCATATAGAATTGCTTTTATTGACCAATTACAAGATCCGCTAAGGTACTTTAGAGCTTGCAACAGATGAAGAAAATTTGGTATTTACATTAAATTGCTGAGCGTCACACGAACCCCTCGATGGACAAAGTTGCATCGTTTGCATCACTGACATTTCTTTTTACTCTATGATCGAAGCGGTTGCTACATTATATCCCTGCGCCACAAGCGCCTTTACTCACGATAGTGGCCTAGCGGCCTACTGGAGTCGGATGTAAAGTCTTGGAAGGAAAAGTAAAAAGAGGTCGGCGAACAGGCGAACAGCTCACAGGGTATAAGGGGCATGCGCGGCATTGAAAAATCGGCATCATTTGCCAATACTATAAAGTCAAGCACTTGAAGGGTTTACTAAAATAAGAAAATTAGACGGCCTAAATATCGTGTACGTGTATTACAACCATGACGTCATTTTCTTGTTCGGCCTACACGCAGGAATGTTTCGCGACAATGGAGGCTCCTACGACGGATACTACAGGATGCTGGGAGCGCTCAGCCTGGCAGCCGCTGCTCTGTTCGCAACGCAAGAGTTGTGCGGCAGAAAAAACCCAAGTGCAGAGAGTGAGAAAGTTGAACGCAACGTTAAGCCATAGGAGCACTGATTTTATAATGACTTTTTTTCTAAATTCTGCGCCTGAGTGTTCACTATAACACACCTCAGAATAGCAGACACTGGTATGGTATCTTTAAACGTCGTGAGAATCGCTTACAATGCACTGCAACGACAGACTGATGTATGAAGTGCGCCAAACTTCTAAGTAACCCAGTTTCGGCTTTTGAACATGTCCTACTCTACACAGGACGATTCTCTGCAAGTGATATGTTGCCTTGAAGTGTTTTCTTTTGAGATGGTTTTAATGCCCGCTCCTAAAATCTTTGTAAATAGCTCATGTATATAGAACAAGTCTTCAGTGCAATAAACACCACAGCAAACAACAATGGTCTGCGGCGTCGGCGAACCAAGCAGCTCTATCAGCTAGCATTGGTTGGAATCCATCAAGGGCTTCGTGGTGCTATGGCGGCTGAAATGGACAAGTATTTTTATTCTCAATATCAGTATATCTGCTGTATGTGCTGCAGTTAAACTTCGGTTTTACTAACCACGATGTAATATGAATATAATTAAGGTTTCGTAATCTGAACGGGCAAAGTGTGACGTCATCACCAAAAGTTGTACCTTCGTCGTTAAAAGAAACGTGAAAAAATTATAGATCAACCCTTTACTTCAGTGAGGCTGATTACTAAGGTATTTCATGGTCGGTCGTTTAGCTCGAAATACGCAGCAGCAAGTGTTAAGCAAAATCTCGCCTATATTCATTTAACTTCATTTCCCTTTACCTGGCTTCATTTGACTGTGATGGTGCATTCCAATGCCATCGTTCGAGAATGTTGCAAGCTCAATTTTTTCCTAAGCAGGCGTTCTTAAATAGAACATGCTAATTTTCTTCGGTGGCACGTAGCGATCTTGCAGAGAGGTTTTTGTGCAAAACACATGGTGGCTTATCCTCTACCTTCATATTGTATTCTCATGTAATGTCTAAAGTCGCTTACTGTGGTAATAACTTTCAGATCGGTTTTCTTCGTTTCGATGTTTTTGCGTCATTGCTTTCGTGGATCAGTTTGGGATCATCGACCCCTGTAATATCCCTACTGCAGGGCGACAGCAAGAAAAAGCATTATCCAGGCCTCACCACTGACGAAGGCCTGCTTGGCGCTGAGTCCATGGTACATCTTGTCAACTTTTAAAGCCGCGGTGAAAGAAAAGAAAGGAGAAAAAATAAATGTAGAGCAAGGCCGTATCTTACAGATTTTCGGGTATAAAGGTAATCAAAGAAAAATATACACGGCCTGAAATTCGCAAAAGTTGAAAATTTAACGAAAGCGCCAATTTAATACGTAAAATCTCATGCCCGAGATGCGAACTTCGTAAGGTCATGTCAAGGAGGACAGAATGGCTTCAGCGTGAAGTTTTGATGCAAACCACATTTAGGAGACAAAGAATGAGGCGGAGTTGCGAAGAGCTTGTTTGCGCCAAACGAACAACACACACGTAGCATTGTCCAAGGAAAGGTGTTCGACATGCAAGGTTTACTAGGATATGCGCACAAGAATGGAATAGGAACTACAGTGCCAAACATGACATGGAGCAAGCAGATGTCTGACCGGCGAGTACATATAAAATAACAGGAGGAAGAAAAAGAGTATACAATATTGGCCACGAAGACAAAAGTACAGAATTGTACATTAGGGTATCCAAGACAAAAGGATGAGTAAGCAGAGAAAAACTATAAGGAAACAGAATGGAAATCAATGGTATAAAAAGTTAACTGTGTACCCATACATTTATACAGTATACACAGGAGGAAGAATGCAGAAGCTCATTCATGCAGGTCGAAGGCCAGACCGCTGCGCTATCCGCGTTCTAGTACCCAGCCGCAGTTGAAACCCTCGCCAATATTGGATCACGAGCTGGAAAGACCTATGCCACTTTTTATAGCGCAGCAGGTCCGAGACAGGATCGCATAGCCTGGAGCGCAGCCACTAGATGGCGCGAATTAAGGGAACAAAAAGGGCTGGAGGATGTTGCGACATCAGAATACGGCGGCAAATCTGCGAAACGCATTACTGAAGGCCAACTCCAAGCTTACTAACAAAGGCGGACATGAAGGGGCATGAAGACGGGTAACGATGTACGTCGTAGTGAGATCGCCGGCCTGCGCATGGACACGCAGCGTCAGTGCTCGTTAACTACTACAACAACGCAAAGCTGTGGCTCAGTGGCATTGTTGTTGAGCTACTGATCCCAAGGTCGTGAGTTGGATCACCACCACAGTAGCCGTGTTTTGAATGGCGCCGAAATACAAAACGCCCATGGCCTGTGCAGTACCAGTGTCCAATAATCAATCCTACAAATGGCCTAAAATAATTCGGAGCCCTCCACAAGGGCATGATTCAAAGGTCATGTGTCGTTTACGGTACGTATAGAAAAAAAATTAGAATTCTTTACTTTATAAAGTAAAGAAGTCAGGTCGCCCAACTGGTTTGTGCCCAAGGGAATCTTGATGTGCTCTCAAAAACTTTTGGCCATCTTTTGAGGGTTGTACCTTCGTAGGCAAATATTTTGCGGCCCTACTGCATTCAGACATCTCACAAAAGTCGCGATCATATATCATTAAAGTCGCAAAAGATTTCAATGGATGTCATTCCAAGCATGTATCAAAGCAGATGCGAACACGCTGCTCTTTGGTTGAAAACGGTCGGATATCCTGCATCTGCGCTACACCTAGCGAAAAAAAAAAGAGTTTGGTGACATTTGAGTTTTCGAACTAAAACCACTCTTTGAATATAGAATTGCGCTGCATATCAAATAAACCGCAACGTCAGCTCAATCGCTCTGTTATTGCATTTTTATTTGTCATTTCCATCGAAATGCTGGAGGAAGTACGACAAAAAGATGTCAGTCGATTTGGGTAACTGACCAAATACGAACTGTGCGCTAGCGTGATGCGTTTCAGTATTGCGCTGCTCTGCATGGTTAACCATTTGTGAGACAGCATATATTTTTGCAGAACCTGGTGAAAAACATTTATTGCAGAAGCACATGATGTGCCCAATAAAGTCCAAGAGTGAGCGATGAGGGGCTAGTTGGTATGACATTATTACAAATCATAAAACTGACCAGGTGTCAAGACACAGGATAGACGCAAACAGGATGAGCTCAGACTAAAAACTGATATATTGAAGTGGAACCCCTTTCCTTCAAATACAAAACGCATGCGCCACAAACACTCAAAGTACCACATTAAACGCAATAATCTAATCAAACCAAGAAAGTGATGCTCTTTCTTATACAGGTGTATCAATGCCTCACTAAACTTATCAGGCCATAACTTACAATCTGCAAGACTTCAATGATTTCACGTGCCTTTTGCCCCTTACACGGCCTATAATCTTTTTATGCGTAAAAAGTGGCATGCATTGCTCTTTTTCGTTTTTCTTCTTTTCACAAGACCGGCAGTGTCTTGGCAGGTGCTGCCCACAATGTGAAGACAACGAGTTCTTGTGCTCTTGAAGACGGTTGTTATAGCAACGTCCCGTCTGTCCTACATATACGGAACCGCAGCTGAGAGGAGTCTCATAAAAAACTGCTGTTCTGCAGGGCACGTAATTGAATCTGTGGTCCATCCTACATCCCGCTTCCTTCTGATTACTTTTGCTTTTGTTCGTTAAAATGCAGAGACGAGACAGATTGCATGGCGCGGAAAAGAGAACATTCACATCGAATTTCTTTGACACCTTCTTCAGGCTGTGCGATGTCTTGTGCACACACGGAAGAACTTCGCACTTTCGCCACTCGCATTCAACGAGCTCTTGTTTCTTTGAACTTCACCATAAGGTCTACAAAAATCATTCCGCAACAGCCATGAGAAGAACAGGAAGAAACCCATTAGGGCGAAGCCGATTTACTTGACCACTAAAACTGCACTGCAACATGTGATGCCAGGACTTAATGATTGAATATTTGCGGCATGAAGCTGCAATTCCCCGTTTTACTAGCTTGTAGTGGCACGAATCGAACTGTAAAAGAGCCTTATTTGATCTTGGGGTGTAGGTCCAACACAGGTGGCCCCCTTCGTTAAAAAACAATTTTAAGCATAAAAACTGCAAAGTGGCGTTTTCAGGCATTTCAAAAGTAAAATTCAAATTATTGGAAGTGTATTCAAAGGGCGCTAACACTTCATTAGCTCCCATCTGTAAGCCATCGTCAGAATTAATATTTAAAAGGATTAAAAAATCTTTAACGTACCTAAGTACACATGTGATCCGGTCAACAGTAAGAACACGCGAGAGGGAGCTGTCAACTTCCGCTAAAAAGGTCTCGGTGCTTGTGTCGGGTTTCAATGCTCTTCCCGAGCAACCTGTCACGAGTAAATGGGCTGCCGCCTGATACGATGTGTGGGTTGCCCACCACCTGGTGGCCAGGTGAGTAGCCTGCACAAAACCTGCTTCAGATGAACAGCCAGACAAATACACAACGGCCAAATGCGGGGAATGGCCACTGTAAGCGCTATCGCACTAAAATCTGTGCACAAAGATTGGCTAAAGTCTCACTCCATGAAATAAAAACAGCAGTTAGTGCACAGCAACCGAGCAACAAAGAAAGCATAAAGCAGGAAATAACAATTAGTATTTTTCGATATACATCATTCAAGTGTGTGTAAAAAAGCGAAACAAAAGAAAAATCTGAACGATATTTTAGCCTAAAAAATAAAAAGGAGCATTAACGTCGAGTATGTACGTAAGGAAGGTAACAGCAATTCGACGAGGAGCATGAACTGCGCAGAATGTCGCGCAGGGCAGCAAGAATGCACATGAGATAACAAGCGCGTCATTTTATTAAAACAGACAATTTTGTTCGAAACCTTATTACCTGACAAGATGAAAAATGAAAAAAGACAGGCAAACTTGTGCTCCATAAAGTGTGCATCACCTTAAACATAAAAGCAAAGTAGGAGAATCTTATTACAGAGGATGAAAACTTGTTTCAGATATCTAATATCAAGATTAAGGATGTCAACATTTGGAACTAAAGAACTGTTTAAGAGAACTGGTGCATAACATTACCAAAATTCCGCGACGTGATCAGTTCGATAAGTGTTGCACATTCCAGTGCATAGGGTTTCGCGTATTGTAACCCATAGCGTCTCTGACTTTTACTTCGCTAAAGTTAACAAGAAAGTTATTCTGCTGTTGCTTACTCGAATAAAACTTTTGCATAGCTCGTAACTGTCTGTGTCGTTTGTATTCAAAAGCCCCAGGCTATCGAGCACGAGTACAACCGCATGATCGTAGGCAGACCGGGTTATAATACGGAGTGCCTTATTTTGTAGCCTGCGCAGTTTTAACTTGTTCAACGCCGAAGCGCCCCAAACATGAACGAAATGGTTACACTGTATGAAAATAAAAAATTGTACAGGAGTGAAATTATTTTCTGAGCGCTGTGGTCTCTACGGCGGCGAATAATGCCTATCGCGGCTGTTAATTTGGAAGCAACGTGATCCACGTTGGTATCCAAAGTCACGGCGTCTGAAAACAATGCACTAGTAATCTCAAATGAAATGCTCTATCACTTGCTCTGTTATAGGGAGTGAGTAATTTTTTGCCGAAGTATTCTATACTTGCAGCGAAAAATGGTAGCATTGGTTTTTGTTTGAATTATTACTAATCATTTGCCCTTGCCCAATACCTAATTTTATGTATTATGGCATTTGCGATGTCAAGAAGTCCTGTGTACCAGTATGATGGGAGTAACATAGTTGTGGCATCTGAACATATTGCTAAATTGAGTATCGCTAAGTATGTTTCTCTTTTCGCAGCACGACACAAGTGGTTTGTGAATTATTTTTCAACATCTGTCTAGAAGACAGGTAGGATAAAAATCCTAAGGTATATATATTCAGATTATTTGTTATCAATTTTTTTAAAGAATGACTGTTACTTTTGCTAGCTGCATTGATGCAGGAAGCACACCATATTTTAAACGCAAATCAAAAATTGCTGTTAGAAATGTAGCTTACCGGCCGCGGTGGCTAAATGGTTAGGGCGCTGGGCTACTGATGCGGAGTTCCCGGGTTTGAACCCGACCGCGGCGGCTGCGTTTTCATGAATGCGAAACGCTAAGGCGCCTGTGTACTTTGCGATGCCAGTGCACGTTAAAGATCCCCAGATGGTCGAAATTGTTCCGCAGCCCACCACTACGGCACCTCTTTCTCCCTTTCTTCCTTCACTCCCTGCTTTATCTCTTTCCTTAAGGCCCGGTTCAGGTGTCCAACGATATATGAGACACATACTGCGCCATTTCTTTTCCCATAAAACCAACCAATTTAGCTTAATGTCCACTCCAAATATAACTGGTTTACTTTGCATGTTAGGCGTACGCATCGCAGATGCTACTGCTTTTAAGCGACATAAACACCGTAATACTTTGTTCTCATTTACTAGATGAGAATACATGAAGTCTGAGAGATTAACATTCATAAACGAACTTGCTTCATCTGTTTCTACAGGTGTCGGTAAAACAGGTAGTTATTGGCCACTTTCGCCAAATCAGAACCGAAATTTGTTTCACCACTTATGATGAGGTCGTCAACACGGTTAAATGGTTCGGAACAATTTAGGATAATAATTTTTTCATGTCATTTTAACTGATATGGAGGTGCTATAAAAGGAGATCTCAAGGTAACTTGCTTTAGCAGCTTTCACTTCAATATTAACATTGTTTCGATATTTTTGAATTTGTGTGTCACTGATATTGCGAATAGCCAAGAAATTCCGGGCCAGTTCTATCTTTAGGAGAATTTTAGTTCACAGTTGATGAGTTATCCAGCATTTTCTAAAAGACGCAGCGATGGCGTAGAGGTAGAACATCCGCCTCGCGTGCAAGAGGACCGGGGTTCAAATCCTGGTGCCGCGCAATTCTCCACCGGGTTTAAAAAAAAAAATCCGCGTGTCGATGGAATTGCATAACCAGGCCTGGAGTGCGGCCTGATCTCGGTAACCAGAACCGACAACGCACTCTCTATCCAGAGCAGGATTTGGCCACCCTGGTGTAGTACTTGGCCACAACCTTCTATGATCATACCAATTAACCAGCATTTTCTAATTCGTTTACAGGCACAACGATGTTAACGAAAAGTGTCTGATGTGAAGCTGAGTTGATTTTTCGAGAAAAAATCAAAGCTAACATTTCAGTTTGCGGCATTAAATACATACGACCAATTGGCGGCCTGCACGTACTGACGAAGCCTAGCCAGATTCGAAAGTAATCTGTTTTTTTTTTATATCTGAAGCAGATGTACCACGTTTTATAAGCTCTACGCCTAACGTAACACGTATAAGCCTCGGAAGATTATCAATCAAACAACGATACATAACACCTGACACTGTTTAATACGCTTCATAATAGAAAAAAAAACTAAAGAATCAACGTAGTTGAGCTAATGGTAATTCTTGTAGTCGTTAATGTAATTCCAATTTTATTTATTCGGTTTTGAGTACACGTATGAACGTATTTACAGCACATTAACTGGAAGTAATGATAAGATTAAAATAAGCCCCGAAAACACAGTCTGTTCTCATTAACGCGTGAGAAAAGGCTTTTAAAAAAACTCAAAGAAAGGCACATTTACTTCTGGTAAACTAGAAGACTTGGCGAGTAGGTGTGTACTCATACTGAAAAAACAACGCACACAATACAGGGACGAAGAAAGGAAACGATAACACGAGCGCTGACTTACAGCTGCACTTTATTGAGCAACATGTGCACAATATATAGGAAGGAAGGAAGTAGCAGATGAAATCAGAAGCAGTCAACGTCATGTGTAAATGGCCATAAAAGCTATAAAAACGTAAAGTGGTGGTAAGGATAAAACAGGATGAAATCTCAAAAGAGATGGTAACGGTGGCGAAGCAGTATGGTTGACTACGTAGCAAATAATGTCATAAGGTGCAAAGAGCCACAAAAACGAAAAATACATGAATAGCACATAAAAAAATCGATACAATCTAACAAGTGCATGGCATAAGAAGGTGACAAGGTTATGCTGACAACTTCACAACATTAATAAAAGACTAAAAAGATAACATGGTTAAATTGGCATGCGCGAACAAATTTACAAATTTTCTAGAAGGGAAGTTCACTCTCATTCAAGGGTTTTTGACATGTTACATGCACATTGACACGCTTGCATACGGAAATAACAAGCACATGTTTTCCCATTTTTATTTTTTCTTGTTCCTTTTTTTCGAAAGGAACGTAATTTCTTTGTCTGATAAGATTATAGACGGCGCACTGACACAGGTATATTTATTAGATTTTATGTTGAAGGCTTCAATGTCTTCCCTGGTTAGTTCATCAGCGTGGCGTTCAATGACATTGCATTGTTTGAATTCTGGCTGCCAGGCACTGCAGTTTTCTACGTGGGCTGCTATAAGTCCTTTTTCCCCTTTTTCCACTTATTTGTCATGTTCACGTAACCGGTCATTAATGCATCTACCTGTCTGCCCAATGTATTTGTCACCGCATGTTAAGGGGATTGAGTAAATCACTTCGTTATCACATGGGACGAACTGCTTTTGATGTTTGGTCCTGCATGTTCTTGCTGTCTTGGAAGACGGGTTAACACGATTGCAGATATTAGCCAACTTTTCGGGTGCTGAAAACACCACCTTTACTTTTGCATGGTTCATAATCTTTTTGAGATTATGGGACAGAGCGTGGCAGTATGGAATGACTGCGACTTTTTTTTTCCTTTCGGTCTCTATTCTCCCTAAATTCTTCAATTTGCCTGCCTTTTCTTTTCATCTGCTTTTGAAGCTTCTGGGAGACGGAAATTAAAAGGTGATTGAAGTAGCCTGCTTCTGATAACCCATTGCACTGTTTTTCAAAGCTGGACATCATGGAGTGGGGACATGATTTTTTGAGCGCGTTAGACGTACAAAGACTAGCAAACACTCTCTTCACTAATTTGTAATGAGCTGAATGGTACGGAATCACCGCGGTTTCTTATTACGTGGTTGATAGGTTCCACAAATGTGGTGGCCGTTTCCTTTCTTCGTCCATGTATTGTGTGCGCTGTTTTTTCAGTATGATTACTTCTGGTAGTCGATATATCGTTACTAGCATTTTTTTGTCACATAGTATAGAGAGTACTTCTATATCCCGTGTGCAAAGTGGGAAAGATTCCAGCAGACTATGTTTAATAGCGTCACATAATAATAAGGACACACCTCTGCATGACTATTTGTTCTTTTCAAAATGCAGGTATTGTAACGAGGAAGTTTGTAAACGCCCATGGCACATGTTTACCAAGTTTGAGACAACATAAATTGTATTGTACTGAACTCTTGGCTCACTGAAAAACGTATCTAGCAAAATGCTATTATTTCGTGATTAATGCGTATACACGTTGAACGTTTTCAATCTGGATCCCAAGCTGGGGTTCTGATTATCTGGATCTATGTTACAGTCCCCACATATAAAAAAAAATTAAATATGCCAATCAACAAACCCTCGAACCTAGAATTCTATCTTTTCCAGGTTACTCTGTGTCTTTACAAGTAAAACACTTTCGCCGTCTTTGCTTCTGGCGAAGATTATCTATTCTTGTGCCTCACTTTCTTAAATTTATGGACTTTTTCTCACCGCTTTGCCTCCCAAAGTAGAGCCCTAGAGTACCAGTCAGGTTTTTTCCTGAATGAAAACAGAGATGCTGAATGTTTTTCGCACACGCCTCTTCCATCACGTCGAGCCGAGAAAAACGTACGATAAAGCCTGTCTTCTTATCAGGTTCGGACGGCGGACGATGAACTGTGACATTATCTCCTGTCGAGAGGGCAGAAAGTTCTAATGATTTTGTTACATTGTTTACTTTCGCAAACAGATCTTCATTGTTTCTTCGATTCCGTGAACTTCTATGTATAGCTTGTGGTGCCTCTATTGCCAATCATCCAGTTGTCCCTGCTCTGTTGGCAATTCTACGTATGTTCTTGCTTCAGAAACCTGAAGCCTGTTTTTCACGGATTTTATGTCACTGCCGTGATGCGCTGTGTCGGCAACAATTTTGTCATGTTTATTTGGCAACGGCTGCACAGATACCTTAATGTTTTCGATGGCGCCTTTGAGACTTGAGAGCACTGAACTTTGTTTGAATGTCGTATAAGACATCGCTTATATCAGAACCGTCAATGTGCAATGTGACAAAGTGCAATGGAAGGCAGTTGTCAGCTGCACCGGCTTCGTAATTATTATTCG
Organism: Amblyomma americanum; assembly: GCF_052857255.1. NCBI lineage: Eukaryota > Metazoa > Arthropoda > Arachnida > Ixodida > Ixodidae > Amblyomma > Amblyomma americanum. Next base: position 132,331,435 of record NC_135498.1, on the reverse strand, counting down.
CAATACCCCTGAATTTGCTTACACATGTCTGACACCGCCATGCCTTTGTTTTATTTTTCTCATTGACGCACATTACGCCTCTGGCGTGGCACCCAACTTCCCAAGGTGTTACACACATTTGCACTGATTACAACTGAGATGAGGTTTATTGTTGACGGGACCTATACTGCATGCTACACACTTCAAGCAGTCGTCATCCCTCATCATACAAGGCAAAACAGTCACTTCTGGAAGGAGCAGAGACACGGAGATAATTAGGAAAAATATCTAGACTAAGCAGGGAGGCAGCAACCAGCAAAAAGTAGTAATGCGGTTTACAAACGACGTTTCTAGTATTACCGCTGCTGCCAAACTTAACGCAGGCCACTTCTTCTTCGGTTCATGCACCTGTCAGCCTCGGCAACTATGACGTCACGCTGCAAAATGCAATATATTGCGGATCAGCGAAGCGTGTGGAAGCACACTTCTGTGCAATGTTCAAATTGTAGCGTGCGATGTCAGCCACCACAAAGAATCACTGGTAAGGGGGGCTGACGAAATGCCGGGCAGGCTGACGCCCTTGTGAAAAGCATGAATGTGGCTTAGAAATTATGCTTATCATGTCACTGCTGCTGCTAAATTTGCGGCCGCTTTGAAATGTTCTACCTATGACCACGTTGTCCTGCTGTACTGGCAACGGAGCACACCGCTGAGTAATCCTAGACGGCACTGATGCTTATGCGCTCCATGGTGTTTATCAATTACGACCTATGCATTCGGCGAAAGTGTCTCTTGGCACGGTTTTTGTCGCAAGCTGTCATTTCTGTTAGGAGTTTTACCTGGCATGCGAATGATGGATTTTAATTTCAAAGCGAATAAGGAGCGAATGATTAGTTCATTAGAATTATTCTGAAGTCATGTGCATATGTTCACATGGAAGCGAATGATTTGCGACTTTAAACGTAACAATGGAAAATCCGCATTTCATAAAAGCTAAATAACATGCACCAAAAGCAGTGGTTTGCAGAATTTACTTTCGCTTGAAAACAAAATAAACCAAGTAAAAATTACCAAAAACTTAAATGCAATAAGCGATGCTCATTCACTATTAGGCAAAGTGTTTTAGCTTTTAAACATTGCAATGCCGAGCTTTTGCCATGCTATGCGTCATACCCAGTAATAAAGTTTTCCTTGTGTGACTCACCCTCTGAAATAATGCAGGTTAACGTTATTCAATGTCGGACAACGAAGAAAAAATTTACGTTTGGCATTTCTTTTCTTGCTTTGGAATCTAGACCTAGCTATTAACCCTTCTTCATATCTGTCGCTTTCAACGTCGAGGCACACACGCCACCATCATCCTAATTTTCTACGCCATATTTTGCGCGAACAGATTTATTCAAGTTTTCATTTTTTCCTCGCACTGTAACCAACTGCAATGATTCTTGATTGCCTTTCGCCACATTTTGATGTTTATTAACTTTGTTATTATTGTTTTGTTTCCATTTAACTCACCCTGCTTGGACCTGTACAAGGTTTGCAGTATTGAATAAAGAAGAAGGAAATTTTGCAGGTTGCCGATAGATTTTTCTGATGATAATTTCGGATAGGATTCGACATTTTTAGCACAGCATGAGCTGCCTACATTACCGCTTACAGCACACCACACAGTCAGTACGCATGCCCATATCGCCCCTTGGGTCAGGTGGTGCCAAGTGCATAAAAACTAGCTGCTGACGCCATTGCTGGGTCGGTACTATCTGCGTTTCGGTGTCGGGACGTGCTATAGAAAATTTGTGATTAAATTTTCCTTGTCAATCAGAATGCCATAACCGACTACCTAACGAGAGGGCCAAGCAGCTGTTTTGCCACCCGTTGTGATCTTCCATTCCGCCTATCTTCCACCGTCTACCAAAGCCACGCGCGTTGGTAAGAGCTAACTATGTTGTGTCGATAGAAGCTAGATAACGGATGTTATCGGCCAGATCAACGTATCTAAAGGTACAAAATATGATCTTGCGTTCGCAGCGGCTCAAGCTGCAGACAGAAGCAATCGCGTATTCGCAGCGAGTTTGACCTACAGGTGAGGATCCTACTGCTGAGAATCGGCGGCCGGTTGAACTGGCGGAAACGTACGCGATGGTGGTTCTTTTCCAAGTTTACAGTGTGTTTTTGTAGAGTATAACATGCCCTCTGCAATGAATGAGCGACAATATGCTTAACATATTTCAATTTTTCACAAAAACGTATAATTGGCAGAGGCTACGTGAAGTCAGCGGTGATCGTAGAAAAATAGGCGACTGGCACGCAGCTACATAACACGTGGCTTATGATTTTGTAATGTAGTTTGGCATGTGTCTCTTTGCACCACCATCACAGTCCTAATGTTTTATTGTGGCCTAATTTCCTAATGACAGTTGCAATCGTTGGTTCTTTTTCATCACTGTGAGCGCCACTGCTTCAATCCGTAGAAGTGACAGAGTTATTTGGGTGTCATACAGGCAAATCTAGTGTCTTTTCCAGCGAGTCCATTTCACCTCGAGAGGCGGCATTGTAGAGACACGGCGATAGAGAGGGAAGAAAGGGGACATGCGTAATGTGCTTTCTTCCAGCACCATGATGCATGAGGGATTTCCCTCTGCCTTAATTTTTGTAAGGCGATGCCGCTAGGCGCATACTCCAAAGCAGGCGTTTCCTCCGCCGACTAAATGCGGGAAAATAAGTGCCGTGCTGGCAACTTCGCAGCGCGCTAGGATGCGTTCGAATTTTCTATGTTCAGCTGCCTGAGGAAAGGAGACAAGGTGCGCACCGCTAGCGTCCTTGAGTCGGAGAAGAATTGGAATGAGTTCAGCGCTGACAGCTTGCTCATGGTGTGTTTGGCACAAACGATGAATGCAAATCTACTGTGGCTAGGCGGCGCCGGTATTGCTCTATCAGGATCCATAACTCCTCGCAAAATAAACACCACAAAAACTTAATTTTTGCGTGTAAGAAAGAACAGGCTTGCCCGGCAGAGCACTAGCATTTACACGAACAGCAACGTTGCTAGGCTGTCAGTAGCGCACATTTATCTAGTTTTACTATGTAATGATGCCAATGGTCCTGTTGGTATGATGTCAATTCCCAGTCAGGGTTTAGGTGAGCCTTATGTCCTTATGTCAAAATACTAGAAGATAGCTACAACGGCTGCACAGCAACCGTAGCCTTCCATAAAGCCAGCAATGAAATTCCGATAAGGAAGGGCGTCAGAGAGAGAGACACGATATCGCCAATGCTTTTCACCGGCTTTTTACAGGAGTTATTAAGCGGCCTCAATTGGGAACTGTTGGGGATAAGAGTTTCCAAGAATAAATTCGGGATCTGAGACTGGCTGATGACATTGCCTTGCTAAGTCTATCAGGGGATGAATTAAAACGCACGATCAATGACTTGGACAGGCAGAGAGCAACGTTGGTCTCAAAATGAATGGGCAGGAAACCCAAGCAATATTCAACACTTTCAAAAGCGGAGAGCAAAAAACAATTGGTAGGGACGTGCTGGATGGTGTAAGGGAATTCGTCAACTTAGAGCAGGTATAGTGACCGAAGATCCTGATGACGAGAGAGAAATAACTAGAAGAAGAAGAATGAGGTGGAGCGCATTCTGCCGGTTGTCTAGGTTCATGAATGGCAGTATACATATCTCTCTCAACAGGGAAGTATAAAAAGTAGTACCTTACAGGTACTGGCATATGGGGTAGAAACGTGGAGGCTAACGGAATGGGCAACGCAGAGAGAATTTCAAAGGAAAATCGCAAGTGTAACATGAAGAGACAGCAACGAGGCCGAGTCGGTTAGGGAACAGATGCAGGTAATAATATCACAGTGAAAACCGTGAAAAAATGGGCTTGGCCAAGGAATGTAATGCAAAACCAAGGTAAGCGATGATTGTTAAGGGTAACGGTATGGAGACCAACCGAAGATAAGCGTAGCAGATGGCGCAGAAAGTTTCTTCACGCCTAAGCAAGCGTGCTGGGAGTTCGATCCCAGGAGAAAAAATCTATTTTAGCTTATTACTTCCCTCACTCGAAGATAGTCAAGCGATATTCTGTACTGTGAGCTTTTAACAATGCCTTGAGAGAGTGATGTGGGCTTAAACTACAGAGAAGCTTTCAAACCCTAGCGTGCAGGACGACAGAATCTGGATACCCTCAAGTTCTTCTTTTCTGACGCAGAAAAGTATGTTGAAAAAATGTCAGACGCAGAAGAACCCACGACCCTTAAGTTAAAGTACGAAAGCGAAAAAAAATACCCTTTGTTTCATCTCTAGCATCTTTGTCATATTGTGCAATAAATTTATAATTAACTGTATACATGGTTCTTTCATCTCCTTATTCCTTGCCTGGATTTTTTTCGAAGGGTAAACGACAAGATGAACGGAAGCACATGTACCACGTGGCACATCATCATCATCAGCAGCACCCTGACTACGCCCACTGCAGGGCAAAGGCCTCTCCCATGTCTCTCCAATTAACCATGACTTTTGTCAGCTGCGGGCACCATATCCGCGCAAACTTATTCTCGTCCGCCCACCTTACTTTCGACCGCCACCTGCTACACTTGCATTTACCTGGAATCTACTCTCTTACCTTTAAGGACCAGCGGTCATCGGGCCTTCGCATTACATGCTCTGCCCAGGCCCATTTCTTCCTCTTTGTTTCGACTATGATGTCATTAACCGGCGTTTGTTCCCTCACCCACTCTGGGCACTTCCGGTCCCTTAACGTTACATCAATCATTTTTCTTTTCATCACTCGCTTTGTTGTCCTTAACTTAAACTGAACACTTTTTGTGAACATCCATTTTTTTACTCATAGGTAAGTACCCGTAAGATACAGTTGTTGTACACTTTTCTCTTGGAAAAGATTCGCAAACTCTCATTCATGATCCGAGTTACCTTGCCACATGTGCTCTACCTTATTCTTTTAGTTATTTCCCTGACATGACCAGGAGCAGCGGGGACTAACTGCCCTAAGTAGACGTATTTCCTTACTACTTCGAGAACTTCGCTATCAATTTGCAAACAGTTCCTCTCTTTCTAGACAGTAAGCATTACTTTGCTTTTCTGCTCGGTAATTTTTAGACACACTGTTCTGCTCTGCCCAATTCATTGAGCATCGTTTGCAGTTCATCCCCTTAGGAACTTAACAAAGCAAATTCATCATGGAATAGCAAATTGCTCAGTTATTCTCTATGAACTCTTATGACCAACTTTTCCCAATTAAGGACCTGTCACACCTCCTGTAAACAGGCGGTTAATAGCATTGGCGAGATCGTGTCTCCCTGCCTGACACCCTCTCTTACTGAAATTTTACTGCTGATTTTACAGACGACTGTAGTAGCTTTGCCGTCGTTATAAATATCTTCCAGGTTTTCCAAACGAGACTCTTCTACACCCTAATTGTTCGTCACCAAGCGACACACAAGTCGCTTAGTCGCGTGTGCAGAAGGCTTAGTCGGCTCCGTTCCGCTACCTCGAGCAAGGTGTGCATCGGCATTTCAATGAAAGGCTAAGGGAGCGTCGCAATCATCTGTCAGGTTTATTCCTCAGAAACTTTGATAGCTCACGGCCGAAAAGGTGAAAGTGGAGAACATTGCACTCCTATGTTCGAAGAAACAATAGATTGACAACAAAACACAATAAACTTACATGCAAAATGTGGCAGCCGCTTTGATGGCAGTGCCCCAAGGCAAATACGCTTGCACGCCCTGTCTTTCTCTGTGATCCATGGCGCAGCAACAAAACAGGGGACAAACACAAGCGCTAAACTTCCACTACGGCTTTATTTGGTGCACACAGAATTTATACATGAAGTAAAAAACGATACCAGTCAGATTAGTCAAGATACTTTGTGAACAAAGCTTAAAAATCACATGCAATACATTTCACCGGTGTGCATACTGCTCCGTGTCTAAAAAGGCCATATATTTTTATGTCTGCGACAATCACGGACTGCTGAGGCAGCTTTGAGGTCCAGATATTTCGATTGCGGCAGCCTCGATAATTTCCCTTGTTAATCTATCCGCATTTCTGCCAATCACATGGCATTCTTTAAAACTAGGATTGCATTTATGAGCACGACAGTGCCGTGCCAAATTGCTGGAACCGCCATACCTAACTTCCCTATGGTGCTCGCTTAACCGCTGATTAAGGCATCTGCCTTACTGCCCAATGTACGCCTTGCCGCATGAAAGCGGGATACTGTAGACTATTTCTTCAGTACACTGCACGAAAGGGTTTCTATGCCGAATCGTGCCACTATTTTGAAGCCTGCTGTCGGGACAGGTGGCCTTGCTAATGCGGGACAATTTTTATGGTGCAGACATATACACCTTCACTCCCACTTTTTGTGCTACCTTCTTGAGGGAGTGTGACAGCTTGTGGATATATGGCACCACTACTAACTTGCTGCCCTCTTCGCCATCAGTTCCAGTCTTCTTGGCCTTTTCCTGCTGATGCAAGCTCTCAGAGACCGAAACTAATAGGTGTCTCGGGAATCCTGCTGCTCGGAGGCGGTCCACCTGCTTATAAAAACTACGTTTCATCAAGCATGCGCAGGACTTGCTAACTGCATTTGAAAAGCACGTCTTCATGACCCCTCGCTTGACCAGCCTCGTATGCGCAGACGGAAAAGGTAATAGGGGCTTCTCAGCTCTGGGCTCCTACATCCGAGGCTGGTCAAGCGAGGGGTGAGAGCTTGAGAGGGGTGAGAGCGCTGAGAGCTTGCATCAGCAGGAAAAGGCCAAGAAGACTGGAACTGATGGCGAAGAGGGCAGCAAGTTAGTGGTGGTGCCATATATCCAAAAGCTGTCACACTCCCTCAAGAAGGTAGCACAAAAAGTGGGAGTGAAGGTGTATATGTCTGCACCATAAAATTGTCCCGCATTAGCAAGGCCACCTGTACCGACAGCAGGCTTCAGAATAGTTGCACGATTCGGCATAGAAACCCTTTCGTGCAGTGTACTGAAGAAATAGTCTACAGTATGCCGCTTTCATGCGGCAAGGCATACATTGGGCAGTCAGGCAGATGCCTTAATGAGCGGTTAAGCGATCACCATAGGGAAGTTAGGGATGGCGGTTCCAGCAATTTGGCACGGCACTGTCGTGCTCATAAATGCAAGCCTGGTTTTAAAGAATTCCAGGTGATAGGCAGAAATGCGGATAGATTAACAAGGAAAATTATCGAGGCTGTCGCAATCGAAAGAGCTCGACCTGAAAGCTGCGTCAGCAGTTCGTCATTGTCGCTGAAAAAGATAGATATGGCATTTTTAGACTCGGAGCAGTATGCCAACCGGTGAAATTTACTGCTTGTGATTTTTAAGCTTTGTTCACAATATATCTTGTCTAATCTGACGGGTATCGTTCTTTACTTCATGTATAAATTCTGTGTGCACCAAATAAAGCCGTAGTGGAAGTTTAGCGCTTGTGTTTGTCCCCTGTTTTGTTGCTGCGCTATGGATCATAACGCATACCCACAAGCCCGAACCATCACCTTGTTCTGTCTTTTTCTATAAGGCAAAACAGTTGCGTTCCACTCTGGTTTATCAAAATTTAACCTTGGACATATTGCCCCGTTTTACTTGTCACAACTCTCCTTTTTTTAACTTTTTCAGACTCCACACTTCTTGTCATATTCCTGTCAATATTCTCCATTAGTGTTGCTGGCCTGTTGATGATTGGGTCTCACTTTTGTATGTTAAAGTATAAAGGGATTACTTTTTTAATCAACCGTCCACAACACTTTCTCATGCGTTCATGTCACGGTTGCTTTTTGATTAAAGATCTCTTGTGTTCATCGCGTATTAATTTTATGCTTCGACTTGTTACCCTTGTTTTTATCTTTACAAAAAAAATAGAAGTGAGACAATGTTCTTCAAACACTTTAGCCATGTTAGCTAAAATGAAACAGCGGCGTTGCTGCATGATAGCCTAAGCCGCTCGAACGCTATTACTTTTCGAGTTCCGTTCGTATCGACGACGAAAGTAGAGGGGCGCCGTTCAACACTAGGGAAGGGACCGAGATAACACTAGGGAAGGGACCGAGATAACGTGCCTGTTGGGAGCCGTGCTTCTGGTCGTTACGCATAAAAACATGAGTCTTTGCGTCTAGGTCTAGGGTCACATGCACAGTACAGGGTGGCTTTCTCTCCTCGGCTGTGGCCCACGATGGCAGAGAACATAGCGGCGCTTCTTGAAATATCAGCGTGCTGTGGGTGAGGATGTTTTTTTTTTATTTTGAAGAAGTCAAAGAAATCTCTCGGTAAACGAAGAGGGCTTGCATAAAGAAGCTAGGTACCTAGGCGCACAAATGGTCCTCCTTGAATAATAATAATAATAATAATAATAATTGGTTTTGGGGGAAAGGAAATGGCGCAGTATCTGTCCTATATATCGGTGGAGACCTGAACCGCGCCGTAAGGGAAGGGATAAAGGAGGGAGTGAAAGGAGAAAGAAAGAGGGAGGTGCCGTAGTGGAGGGGCTCCGGAATAATTTCGACCACCTGGGGATCTTTAACGTGCACTGACATCGCACAGCCCACGGGCGCCTTAGCGTTTTTCCTCCATAAAAACGCAGCCGCTGCGGTCGGGTTCGAACCCGGGAACTCCGGATCAGTAGTCGAGCGCCCTAACCACTGAGCCACCGCGGCGGGGCAATCCTCCTTGAATGCGGATAGGATTCTGACCAGCGTGAGATGGAAGATCATGGACCCACATGCCCGGAGGACTGCGCGCTGTCAATGTTGCTTAGAGATGGCGATGGAAATGCTCTATGGGCCCCTTTGTTTGCTGGGCTGCTACGACCAACTTGAGGAGTTCAGTGCAAAGCGAGAACTGGAAATGACGGCCGCGCTCTCTGACAATGGTTGTGAGGCAGCCTAAACCGCCCAACGGCGTCGGCTGATTTGAATGACGAAGCGGTTAATCCCATCAAGCTGTGGTGATTCCCCATTCATTTGCCCCCCCCCCCCCCCTCTCGGCGATTTCACGATAGCAGGTCAAAGGATTCAATGCAGAGAAGGAGTGAGGGCACCGGTCAATGGGGAGAATCCATCGACAACATTGGCTCGAGGTGTTATTTTGAGGGGCATTGCTTTGTTCTTCAGTTCTATTCAAATATAGTCCGCCTCTTACCTCCAACACTCTTCCCTCTCCCGCTTTACTTCTCTGTACTGTGTTCGATATGTCATTAGTATAATGAATAATATAGTGATACAAAGCGAAGATTTTTCCGCAGATCTATACAGTAGCCAATGTAATCAGAAATTTAGAGAGATAAAGAGCAGCGCACAGCAATAGGGTTCCCGTTGGCAACGAAAGATGAAGTAAAGAAAACCAAGGGGAACAATGCAGAGGGCGAAAGCAGCTTGTGAGGATTAGGTAAGCGGAGATCTCTTGAAGGACGGAGGGCAGATTGCACTAGAAAAAATATCAACTCTCTATACGCAATGCATTTTGACCTTGAGCATGCCAGAAGCAAGAAAGAACGCTAACATCATCTTAATTCTTAAGAAAGCAGACGTCAAGGATTGCAAAATTACAGACCGATAAGCTTACCGTGCGTACCCTACAAGGTAATTACTAAGGTAATCGTTAATGGAGTCAGCGCAACCTTAGACTTCAGTCAACGAAATGATCACACAGGCTTTGTAAAAGATATTCGAAAATAACCCATGTTCAGACTATCATTCAGGTGATAGAGCAAAGCGCAAAATATATCCAAGAGCTATATACAGTTAATTGATTGCGAGAAAGCATTCGACTCAGTGGAATCCTCAGCATTCATGCAGACATTGCGGAATTAGGGTGTATATGAGCCTTATGTCAAAATACTGAAAGATATCTATAGCAAGTGCACAGCTTCCATAATCCACCATAACGTCAACAAGAAATATCCAATAAAGAAGAGCGTCAGGCAGGGACACACGATCACGCCAATGCTATTCACCGCCTGTTTAAAGGAGGTATTCCGAGGCCTGAATTGGGAGCACGTGGGGATAAGAGCTCAGGGACAATACCTAAACAATCTGCGATTCACTGATGACATTTCCTTACTGAGTCAGCCAGGAGATGAATTGCAAAACATGATGAATGAGTTAGAGAGGTAGAGCAGAAGAGAGGTCTAAAAATTAACATACACAAAACGAGCCAATGTGAACTGGTAGCAAGGAGACAGCAGTTAACAGTTTCTAGCGAGGTGCTGGAAGTGGTAAGGGAGTACCTCTACTCGGGGCAGGTTGTAACCGCTGATCCGGATCATGAGAGGGGGATAACTAGAAGGATAAGGATGGGGTGGAGCACATATAGCATGTTCTCTCAGAATATGAATGGCAAATTAACAATATCCCTCAACAGAAAAGCATACAACACTTGTTTCTTACCGGTATTCATTTATGGGGCACAAACGTGAAAGCTAACGAAAAGTGTTCAGCTTGAGTTAAGAACAACGCAGCGAGATACGGAAAGAAAAATAATAGGTGTAACGTCAAGAGACCGGAAGCGGGCAGAGCGGGTAAGGGAACCAACGCGGGTTAACGACATCCTTATCGAAATGAAGAGGAAGAAATGGGCTTGGGCAGGCCATGTCCTGTGAAGGCAAGATGACCGCTGGTCTGTAAGGGTAACGGAGTAGATTCCAAGAGAAGGCAAGTGCAGCACAGGGCGGCAGAAGGATAGGTGGGCGGATGAGATTAGGAAGTTTTCAGTCATAGGTTGAGCGCAGCTGGCAAATGACGGTTAATTGGAGAGACATGGGAGAGGCCTCTGCCCTGCAGTGGGTGTAGTCAGGCTGATGATGATGATTTTAACTTGTCCTAGTCGAAATCCTAGTCAAAATCAAGAGGAAGAAATGTGATTGGGCAGGGCATTTAGTGTGTTTTAAGGGAAGGCAGTCGTAGGACACGGCGCCAGAAATTTAGGCGGGCGGTTCGATTTAGACGTTCGCGAGGATGGGGTGGGCGCAGCTTGCAAAGGACATGATTAATTGGAGAGACATGGGAGAGGGATTTGCCTTGCAGTGGGCGTAGACGTGCTGTTGATGCTGATGACTGCGTACCAAATGCGAAGAGGGGATTTCACTGTCCCCCTAAAAAGCGGGAAGATTTTTACTCTATGTACTCTCTGTACTCGGACAGATGGATGTGGCGCTGCGGACGTCGCCGACGCTGATAGCGCGAAGCTCATGAAAGAGCAAAATATAGCTAACGATCTAAAAGAAATGCGTCCATGCAAAATCAGGCCACTGCCTTTTTTTAGTAGTAGCTTATTCCAAATGCGGGAGTTTTCGGGCTTCAGCCGTAACATCACAATGCATAGCCTTTCATTCATACGCAAGTATGCCTTTCCTTCCTTCGTCGTGTCCCTCTTTTAAATTTATTGTAACATACTACATCCCACAATTTCGACTGTTATTGGAGCTCTCTTCAATCATCACAATTGTGTGACCTGCAGCACTTATGATAGGTAGAAAGGTGAAGCTTGTGGTTTCGAGATTGGCTTTCGCACTCTAACCATTTTTTTGGACACCGGCGTTTCCAAGAGCCGCCTTCCCGCCTCAATCATTTCAATAAAAAACAGTATTTTCATTTCGTACTGTAATATTAATACAAAACATCGTTTATATTGTAACGTAATGGTGTTGGCAATCGAAGCAATGAAGAAGCAAGCTAAAATTTCTTATAGAACTGTTTCAAATGCTGACCTGAATTGACCGAAAGACTCGACGGTGGCGAAGCAACAAACGTGCACGACGGTCTTCGAAGAGAATGCCTGCCGCTCTCTGCCGAGCTCAATTTAAAGCTGATAGTGACCTCTTGAGAAAAAGCCTGGAAAGTTACTAGAACATTCTGGAACAACGTAGAATCAGCTCCGCCTGAATGCGATCAATCCAGATAAACCTGGCCGCGTCTTGCATCGCAAACAAAGAAATAAAGCGGAGTGCTGGCAGCTTTGGACAATGAACAAATTAACACTACAAAGATTCGTGGCATGCTCGGTGGAGGATCTTCGTTGTTTCGCTGGTGAGCAACCTGACCCCAAAGGTTATTTCTTTATTTTCACCTGCGGGGGCTTGGGGACCTTCCGTGAACAGCCACTCAGTAGCTGAGTCCTGACTACGCAAAATATGTGGCGTACGGCGACGGGGAGCGGGACAGACGCCTTCACGACACTTACTCCCCTCTGCACAGGTAGTTGTCAATATCCTGTGGTCGCTTGTCGGAGAGCGACCCTGGCGCGTCAGTGGCGAAACCGCGCAGGCAGACACGTTTATAAGGGCAGTTTCGAAGTATGTGGCCATCATAGCCACATTGGAAGTACAGCGGGGCGGGTGTCGGGAGTCCTCCACTTGTCACATTTCCTATAGCCGTTGCGTCGCTCGTAAAGTGGGCGCTTGTAAGAGGGCTTCGGGTGCCTCGTCGGGTGCAGGATTGCGTAGTGTGGCGACGTATGTAATGGCCTGGGGTTCTATAGTAGTTAGAGTCGGTATTCCCAGTGCTTGGTGTACTTCTTCCCGTACCACGTTCATGAGATTCGACGCTTGCGGCTGTGAGGAGGATGGCAGCAGTCACCGTAGCTCTTCGCGGAAGATCTCACGGACTATGTCCCATCGGCTCTCATTGGTGGTCGTTGAGGTGTCCCCATGGCCCATAGAGAAGCCTGATGATGTCCAGTCGTACTGCCGAGCTCTGATGTTGGTGCTCTTTTCGATTGCAGACGCTTCAGTTGTGAGGTCGGCAAAGGTCTTGAACGGATTCGGACCAATCCGGCGAAAAGTTCTCTCACGCTCTGCATCCAGAAGCGCACCTTCTCCTCCTCTGTCATGTGAGGGTCAGCGCGTCGGAAGAGCCGGCACATATCTCCGACACATCTTACAGTTGGATGCGCGTTTCGAGCAGCAATTCAGGCGCCTCTTTGCGGACAATGCTTGTAAATGTATTCATGAGTTCCTTCATAAATTCTTTCCAGGTTCGCAGGGCAGCCTCGTGATACTCGAACTATGTTTTAGCTGGCTCATTCAGGACGAAAAAAACGTATCGTAGCTTTGCTTGGTCGTCCCATCGGTTCAACGTTGCCGCACACTCAAACTGGTCTAACCGTTCCTCGGCGTCTTCTTCATGGAGTAGACCACTGAATCCAAGTGCATCACATGTCTGCTGAAGAACGAGCGATGTTGATGCAGCGTCGCCCTCCATCTTTGGTAGCAGCGCAGGTCAACGGCGCAGCACCTTCACCAGAAGTCACGTAGTGGTGACGGCAGTCGAAGCAATGAAGATGACAGAGAAAAAGTCTTGTAAAAGTTAGCAGTTATTTGGGCTGACCTGCACCCAGAATGGACTGAATGACTCGGCGACGGTGCACCAACAAGCGTGCTCGGCGGTCATCGAAAAGATTGCCCGCCGCATTCGACCGTGCTCAATTTAAAGCTTATAGTAAACTATCGACATAAAGCGTGTAATGTTACTAGACAATTCTGAAACAAGGTAGAATCGGTTTCGTCGGGATACGATCAATCGAGATAAATTTGGCCGCGCCTTGCATCCACAAACAAAGTGATCAAGCGGCGTGTTGGTGCCTTTGAAGAATGAATAAACAAACACTACAAAAAGATTCGTTGCGTCACTCCCCTCTGAAAGAAGAATCGACCCGCTGCTTTAAAACATATTTAGACTAGAAACAAAAGTGGTTGTGAAAAATAAACTCGGACTGCGGAAACACGGCGTCCTTATTTTTTAGCGCGCATTATAGAGCTTTAGACTGTCGAAATGGACAACACCTGGTTGCACGCGGCGTCGCTAGGATGCAGTTCTTTCGTCAGGGACGGCTTCATAGTTCAGTTCACCTAGGCTACGAAGAAATTTGTACGGGCCGAAATAGCGGCGCAAAAGTTCGTCACTCAATCCATGGCGGCGAATGGGCGTTCAAACCTAGTCTCGGTCTCCTGGCTTGTATTCCGCGTCATGTATTCGTAAGTTGCAGCATCGGGCGTCGGACCACTGAATGTCTTTGATACGCACATGGAAAAGTCTTCGGGCTTCAACTGCGCGCTGACGGTAGGCGGCGACGTCGACGTTATCTTGTTCGGTAACGTTGGACAGCATGGCGTTTAGCGCGGCCGTGGCCTCCCTGCCACGGACGAGCATAAAAGGCGTCATCTGAGTGATCTCCTGCCCTGCGGTGTTGTAGGCAAAGACGACGTAAGGCAGGATGACGCCCCAGGTCTTGTGTTCGGCATCGACATACATGGCGAGCATATCGGCGATGCTTTTGTTCAGGCGCACGGTCAGTCCGTTGGTCTGCGGATGATATGAAGTTGTCCTCTCGTGTCTGGTTTGGCTGTAGCGTGAACAGAATGCCCGCCGCTCTCTGCCGTGCTCAATTGAAAGCTGATAGCGAACTTTCGAGATAAAGCGTGCAGAGTTACAGAATAGTGTGGCACAACGTAAAACAGCTCCACCTGGATGCATCAGTCCAGATAAACCTGGTTGGGTCTTGCATCGCAAACAATGAGATAAAGCGGCGTGCCGGCAGCTTTGAAGAATGAGCAAACAAACACTACAAAGATTCATGGCAGTATAGTTCGCTAAAATACAACATAAGCCTCCGAATCAAGCAATGAAAGGCCATAGAAAGACACTGCTTGCCTCCAAGAAGTCGCGCTTCAATTCAAAATTCAGAAGTGCTTGTGGATGGTTTAAGCAGAAAAAGGTTACGCTCTAACGAAAAACTAATATTTCTTTTAGCCTGAACCGTGAACAGACAAGCAAAAGAACTGAGCGGACAACCCTGAACGACTTGATTATTTTGTCAGGTTGACTCATATCTAGCAATTCTGGACAGAAGCATGATTGAGCGGGAAGCCCTTTTAAGATTTCTCTATAACAATCAATTTATCCGCAGATAACCTGTCAGCAGTGTTGTAGTGTTTTTCCATTGACATTTTCGCGATCGTCAAAAGCGTTCCCTATTTGTTTTCTATGGCGGTTTTAACTGTTAGAGTGATGATGAGGTTCGAGTGATGACAGTAATGTGGGCTTAAACTGCAGGAAATATTTTAAGCGCAAGTGTGCAGGCTGAAGAAATCTGTATACCCGCAAGTCCTTGTTTCCTCTGTCGCAGAAAAATATGTTGAAAAAATGTCAAACACAGAAGACCCGACGACGCCTCACTTAAAGTATGACAGCAAAATAAAAAGTTAGCCATTGTTTCATACCTCCACCATATATCTCATAATGTGCAATCAATTGGTATGTAGGTGTAGAGATAATCTTTTCATCTCCTGATTCTTTATCTGGAATCGGGGGTGAGGCCTCGTCAGGAAGAATGCCAGCAGCTTCTTCCTTTTGTCTCATCTCGTGGGCATGTACTGTGCATACAAGTTCATGTCTGAATAAAATGATTGATTGAATTTTTCGAAGGGTAAGCGACAAGATGAAAGGAGCAGATGTCGTACCGCGCGACAGATCATCACCATCAACCTGGCTACGCCCACTGCAGGGAAAATGTCTCTCCCGTGTCTCTCCAATTAACCCTGATTTATGCCAGCGGCGGCCACCGTATCCCCGCAAACTTATTAATCTTATCCGCCTACGTAACTTTCTGGTGCCCCTTGCTGCAACTGCATTTTGCATACCAGTTAGTTACCCGAAACTACCATTGGTTGTCTTGCCTTCTCTTAACATTCCCAGCCAAAGCCCATTTTTCTCTTGATTTCAGCTAGGATGGCATTAAACCGCGTTTGTTCACTGACCCCCACTATGCTCTTTTTCTGTTTCTTAGTCATACCTATCATTTTCCTTTCCGTAGCTCGCTGCGTTGTCCATAAGTTTAATAATTTTCGTTAGCCTCCACCATGCAGCCGTATAGGTGAGTGCCGGTAAGACACAGCCGTTATATACATTTCTCTTGAGGTATGTTGGTAAACTGTCATTCATGATCCGAAAGAGCCTGTTGAATTCTCTTTTCCTCGTTATTATTCCTGTAATTATTTCACTCTCGTTATCCTAATATGCAGGGACTACCTGTGCTAAGTACATGCATTCTATTTCATCTAAACGCACATCGTTTCCTATTTTAAGCTGCTGTTCTCTTGCGAAACTGTTGAACATTACTTTTTTCTTTTCAGATTAACTTTTAGACCCTCTGTTCTGCTCTGAATGTCTAACTCATTGATCACACTTTATAAATCATCACCTGTGTGACTTAGAAATGCAAGGCCATAAGCGAAATTCCGTTTACTCAAGTATTTTCTGTTAATTATTTCCCACGACTGTTCCCAATGCAGGCTGAACCTCCTGTAAACTGGCGGTGAATAGCAATGGCGAGATCGTGTCATTCCTTGTTGAATTTTTATTACTGTTTTATAGAGGACAATGATGCCTGCGGAATTATTTGATATCTTTCAGTATTTTACATAAGGCTGTTCTACACTCTTATTCCGTAATGCCTGCATCACTGATAGCATTACGACTGAGTCAAATGCTTCTCGTAATCTTTAAAGCCTATATATAAGGGTTCGTTTATTCTGCGAATTTTTCTATCGCATGATTTAAAGTATTTATTTTAGGAGAAAGATGAGCGACCCCAACCAAGTTCATTTTTAGAAAAACACGGCGTTTCGGGACCGGCTCGAACCCTTCTTCATGGTGGGACTACGGGCGAGGCGCAGCTTGGCTTTGTAAGCGCTCGTGTGGAAGAATTCCGGTTCAGTGGCCGCAAACAATGGATGTAAGAAGGTAGTGTCCCCAGGAAGCGATTAACATTCTTCAGTGTCTGTTCGATGTGCCACGTCTCAAGTAGGAGCCTCCTGCACGGGTTAGTTTCGGGTTAGTCATCTTTCTCCTAATTAAAACATCCAAACCAGACAGACTTCTGTCAAGTGTTTCCCTTTGAGTCTAAAGCATTTATAATCGTGATTGGTTGTCAGTATTCGCCTTTTCTCTTTTGTTGGCCCAGACAGGTGGCGTTTGTTTACAAGATATTTCGTGACTAACTCTAGAGATGTTTAGGTCGGTATAAGACATAAGATTGATATGGGCATCTTCCTAATTAAATATGCGAACAGCATTTCAAGCAATAAAGCATCCCTACTCGCGATTCTATGAATACTTATTTTATTCTAGAAAGTTTTAAAGAGGCCCGTGTATTCGTGGGATCGATGTGGGCCTGCTCAGAGAGCAAGCAAGCGGCGAAATGTCCACAGCTCCACACAATCCGTACACATTGTTATACGAGCTCCTCATATCTCGATACGCGCCTATAAGTGAGAAGCGAAATAATAGCGTAAGTCCCACGGGCGATGATTAAAAGCAAGAACTAAATTCGAGTAATACTTGTTGGGGGGCTAGTTGGTGCATGTTTCCAGAAGAGCGTTGTAGCACCGAAAAAGAGGGTTGTAGCACCGAAACTTCCAACTGTTTATTCACCGCGAATGCGAATTAATATGAGACCAAATCAAGATGGGTAGCAATAACCACACATGCGCGCGAGGGTTTTACAAAAAAGCGGATAAAAGATAGGTGAGAAACACACGTATCTCACACCCGTGTATCTAAAAAAGCAGTTTCATACTTATAACTGGAGATAGATGGGGCACTAATACAATCGCTAGAGTTTCTTTTAATATAGAAGACCTCAAACACTTCATGGACTGTCTGGTCCTTACTTCTGTTTAAAACCTTTGCTTCTTTCAGCCTTGCCACGCACTTAATCTTCTTTTCTTCTCCGCAGGCTTTACAATGATGCGGCAGATGAGAACCAGTGCCATTTTGTAAATCCCGATTATGTTCCGCTAATCGGTCGTTAATGCAGCGGCCGGTTTGTCCGATGTACTTCATTCCGCGTGTGAGAGGAATCTGATATACGACTTCGATGGCACATTTAACAAGCGGAGCCGCATGTCTCTTTTTAGATTCTGTTTTATTTACCTTGCTGGGATGAGTTTTAACGCACAAGCCATCTAGTTTCTTTGGGATGGAAAAACCCACAGGAACCTTATATTTCGTTGCGACATGCTTAAAATTGTGCGCCATGTTATGGGTGTACGGGGTGACAACTTTCCTTGAATCGAAGGATTGCCAGTAAAGCTGACCCGGAGGACCAGGAAAGGTGCTTGCTAGACGGCGCGGACAGCTTCGACAGGATCGTGCCCGTCAACGGAACTAGACACGAGTCGACCACCAAAAGAGTCGTCAAGTTCTTCGCCGACCATAAGCTGCGAATCACTCAAGCGGACAAGCAATGTGGATTCGTCATCATTCTACCTGGTATGTGTTCAACGAGAAGGCTCATGAAGCTGTGCACAGAAATTTCCGCAAGACCGTGGTTAATCTGGGCAAGCTGAAATCTAATGCGGTTTCTCTATGTGAAAGTATTGGCTTGGACAGAATTGCTAAAGGTATTCGACTTTGTAAAGGAAATAGCTTACATCTGTTTTTTACGGCGAAAACACGTAAGGAAGGAATACCGTTCAGATGTATCGTCAGTGAAAGAGGGGCTTGGCAGAGTCATGTTAGTGGTTTCCTGCTAAGGCATCTTAAAAGTTTAGAGGTCGAAGGCCTATTTTTTCGCAGGAACTTTCTTGATGTTAAATTTTTGAATGACAATAAGTCTTCAGGTTATATGTTTTCTATTGACGTTGTTGATCTTTTCTATTCTATCCCACAGACTGAGTTGTTAGCCGCTGTACAGTCGTGCATTGAAAAGAATGGGGCGGTTTCCTTTCAGAACTCTGCCGGTGTTTCCGTTGCGAATTTCTTGGCAATGTTATAGTACTACTTGTCTTGCACTGTGGTATTATTTGAAGACCAGCTATTTGTTCAAAAAAAAGGAATTTGCATTGGATCTTGCATGGCTCCTGTGCTATGTAACATCATTCTTG
Organism: Amblyomma americanum; assembly: GCF_052857255.1. Lineage (NCBI taxonomy): Eukaryota > Metazoa > Arthropoda > Arachnida > Ixodida > Ixodidae > Amblyomma > Amblyomma americanum. The sequence goes on along the minus strand of NC_135498.1, from coordinate 132,312,544 downwards.
CGCAGATGGATATGTCACTGGCGGATACATTTGACGAAGCAAAATTGCTGAAAACTTCTAGATATGTTGGCATTTTAATTATTTTAAAGAAACAGGTTTGCTCATCTTACCCAAAAATAGTGGAAGAAGTTTTATCAGGTTTTAAATTACTTGGAAACGGTTTGGAATTCAACCATAAGCTTGCCCAAGGCAACAGATTAGTTTTTTGACATTGACATCATCCTTAAAGACCAAAGCTTTTGCTGGATGTATCGCCCTCGCGCACAAAAAGCACTAATGCCCTATGATTCCTCCCATTCAAAGACAGTAAAGCGCGCCATTGCTCAGATGTGCCTGGAAGCGTCGCTAAAGAAATCATGTTGCCATAAAGCAGAGGAAAGCTTTCAAACCAAGATTCGAAAGTTGGAAAAAGCAGGTTTTCCAACGTCGATCTTAAGCTGAGTAGCTGAAGCTTTGCTGCGATAATTGAAGAAAGAACGTAGTAGAAAGGGTGACCAACATGAGGTCACCAAAAGCAAAACTAGACCGGTTGTCATCCCGTACACCCATAAGGTGACGCACAATTTCAAGCATGTGGCAACAAAATATAAGGTTCAAGGTTCAAGGTACGTTTATTGCATGTTAATGGTACCGTGTTTTTCCGCCCCAAAGAAGCTGGCTGGCTTGTGTGTTAAAGCTGATCCCAAGAAGGTAAACAAAACTTAATGCAAAACGAGACATGCAGCTCCTCTTGTTAAATGTGCCGCGGGGGTCGTATATCAGATTCCTCTCACATGCAGAAAGAAGTACATCGGACAAACCGGCCGCTGTATTAACCGACCCATTAGCGGAACATAGTCGGGATTTACAAAATGGCACTGGTTCTGATCTGCTGCATCATTGTAAAGCCTGCGGAGAAGAAAGGAAGATTAAGTGTGCGGTAAGGTTGAAAGAAGCAAAGGTTTTAAAAAAAGTAAGGGCCAGACAGCCCGTGAACTGTTGGAGGCCATCTATATTAAAAGAAACTGTAGCGATTGTGTTAGTGCCGCATCTATCTTCCTTTATGAGAATGAAACTGCTTTTTTAGATACACGGCAGTGAGATACGTGTGTGGCTCACCTATCTTTTATCCGCTTTTTTGTAAAACCCTCGCGCGCATGTCTTGTTCTTGCTACCCGTCTTGATTTGTGGTTATATTCATTCGCATTCGCGGTTAATAAACAGTTGGAAGTTGCGCCTGTTCCGTCTCACTTTCTTTGTGTTGTCTTTTTCGGCGCTACAGCCCTCTTCTGGAAACTAAATTATAACCTAAAAAAAGGTAGTCTGAAGAGGTGGCAGTTCAAGATTTCGGTATTAGGAAGCAAATTTAAAATAGCCGCCGCACCCGTCTTTTTTTCTCAAAAGTTGAGTGTTTGAGTTAACTATAGCTTTGTTTGGCATAATCTTCGCTGCTCGCAAGCAGGCCTCATGCTTATAGTGTGCCGAAGGCAGAATTCAGAAAGGCTACTACGCCCATTACTTGTCCTCCACGTAAAGTGATTGCGCATTAGAACGTCCCCTGCTGTGGAACCGGTTTGTCGCCCCTTTATCTTTTTTCTGACCTTTTGAAACAACTTTTTCGGAACTTTATTTATTTTTTTTACAGTTAGGACTAATATCCATGAATTCTCGACCAACGACCATAATTCTTGACCAAGAAAATAAGGCTGGCTCGCTATTTTAGGGAAAGCACTCAAAAATTTTCCCCTAACCACCTGATTTAAAACAACGTATAAGTGAAGACTTCAAGGCTACCGTAAAAGAACCCACATATGCCGCAACAAATGCGATGCATGCTTTAACTTGACCTGTCAATGAAACTCAATTTCTTTTCTTACCAAAGTCCAAGTTTCCTGCAACTTGAAGCATCTTTGAACTCTTCTCTGGAGAAATTTCATAAATGACAGTCCAACCCCAATTATTTTAAGCTCATCCTGTGAATTAAGAATTTAGTTTCTAATGCTTTAGAGCTGGTGTTACGCCCGGCGACATATAAAGAGTAAAAATTGCACAAAGAAGTCACAGCTTTACGGTTAGATTTTTGATGGGCATGAAATACTTAGCTATGTGTCAGTCTTCGGAGTATTTCCAAGGCATTCTGTTATTTTCTTTCTTTCAATAAAATAAACCGGCACTTTCGGGTCATTCAAATTTATTTTTAAATTATTTTCAGCCAGTGTGGCGAGGTACCTTGGTATCTTGCCGTTCCATCACTCTCATTTAGTGTAAGACACCACTACGCGTAGTTAACTGACGCAAATCCCTATTTTGATATATTCGTTTTAGTGGTTGTGAAACAATGAATAAATGCGGCATGCTCGCAAATTTACTAGGGGATAACCTTTCATGTCGGCATCGCAACGAAATTGCACTGTCGTGCGCTGATCGCTGCATTCACGCACAGAGCGCTGAGGGAGCAGTCCCGATTGTCCTACAGTGGTCCTATTCCTGCCCTGGTATGGTCACAAAATAGCCTCAGAACGCAGTTCGAGAGCGCGTGATATAGTGAAGAGACTTCAGTCTCATCACACGCGCGGTCTCATTATTAGGACAACGTATGGTACAGACGGGTGACGGCTCGGGCTAGTGGGTAATTTATATGACAATCCATCGCGCAAAACAATGAAGCGTCTAGACACATGCGCTTGTGTCCTGTCTCTTCGTTGATTTGCGGCAGGGAGCCTCATGAGCCTCCTAAAATTCTAAACTAGACTGTCAAACGTTTCTCCAGAATGTGAGCAAGTGCCCTGCTATTTTCTTCAGTAAAGAAGTACCACTTGAAAGCACAGAAGTCTAAATCAGAACACGTGCATTTTTATGTAGCCTTGACAGATAAAAGTTGTAAACTTCAGGACACCTAATGGTAAACCTCATCGGATCCTCCGCAAGGGCATGGCGAGCCATCGCATCTGTGAGTGCACGCAGCCGGAGGATACGTGTGATACAGATCGGGCATTGTCTCCACAGCGTCTAAGTCCTTAACATCATCGCTGAAGGTTACCTTTCCTGGGCGTTTCGAATGCCCCGATTGTCGCTCGCTTGTGCGAACTTGTGAATGAACAAGTTTCTCACGCCGCGGAACAATTCTGGACAGACACCATTCAGAACTGTCTATTGACGGTAGCGTCAGCATTGATTGGCCGCTACTTGCAGAGGACTCCTCTTCTTCTTGGATTGTAACCAGAGAACTCTTGCGTGCGGCTTTTCCAGCAATCGGTAAACGAAGATCCACCTTCTTGAACGTCCGTCTGGGAATTGGTTCGTCGACGAGCGCAGCATTGACGCGCGCCTTTCTTGCGAAAGCCTGGTTAATTACAACTACATTTGGGTTTGACGCCGATCGATGTGGTAGCGCTTTTTCTTCGATATGTTTTGAGCGTTGGCTGGTTGTGTTACTTTGCGTATTTGACAAAGTGTACATACTTGTAGCTGTACTGCACCCGGTCGAGGTAATTGAGTTCTCCTCGTCTGATATAGAAGTCCTGCATATGGCGTCGTAGATATCAACGCCTTCTTCGGTGTATATCTCCTGAAGACGCTCCCTCCACGGCTTGCTCAGCATCAACACGTAATTGCTGCTGCCGTCTCCTTGACCTCGCCTTTTTCGAGACTTCGTGCGTTCAACAGTAGCTTGCGTTTCTTGAGATGATGTACTTGCCCTAGTTTCACTTGCAGACACCCAAACAAGCACACCTCCACGTGATGTCTCTCTCCTCTTCCACGGCTCAGAGAAACTGTTACGACCTTTCTTCTTGTCCGAGGTAATAGCAGCGCTTCTGGGAGCGAGATAACACTGAGACATTGCAAGCGCCAAGGGAAGTATCAGTGTCACAATGGCGCAAGCTATTGCCATTGCGAGAACTATGCCTAGGTGGCGCTGCAGGAACTTTTTGCAAAACAAATCCATAGCGTTCCTTAGGACGTCATGTAGAGATCGGCAGTTACCTGCCGTGGCTATTCGCTCTATTGATGTGGCGGTTACTTCAGGCATCCATCGACTAGTCGTTTCGCTTCTCGTCGGCAACGTGAAGTAAAGAACTTCCCTAGTGTTTTGACGTGGGAAATTAACAATGGACTCTCCTTCTCCAGCGCATTTTGCGAAGACGTTCGCTGGCCCGAGGGCGCTGAAGAGACGACCACGCTCAATATAGGGCCACATCATCATCGACAATCTATCTAAATATGTAAATCTATTCCCTCTGTAAGGTGCGCAGATGTAGCACTCAGCCAAAACGCCCGTGGTTGCCATAGCCATCAAAAGTGGGATAGCTAGTCCGTAAAATATCGTGACCAGTGCCGCATTACTCAGCATGATGACCCCCATAAATCTGTTAGCGACTGCGGCTGCGCTGTATTGATTGACGTAGTTCCGGATGTTGTACCCGATGCCGATTCCGAGTAAAGCAATGATAACACAGAGGAGCACGGTAGCGATAGGTGCAACAACCAGATCAGTGACTGCAGTGCTTGCCCACGCATTGGTCCTATGTTCGAAATTGTAGAAGCTTACCTCTAAGTTATCTATGCTTTCCATGGCTTGATCCAATTGACGCTGCAGCTCTTCCGCAACAATATCGCTGGTGTTCGGCACAACCGCTCCAGGCATTAACATTTCGGGAGGGATATTCTTGCAGAGCCGTAGCGTCGATGTCAGCGAGTCATTGGTTTTTGAGATAATGCAGTCAATAGAGGCAATCCGCCCAAGTACCTCGTCCGGCATCACACCAATCAGGAATTTGAGGACACTGCTGGCAACTATGTGGTCGGGTTCGGTGAGTTCCACAAGGAGCTCCTCCACTGTCTGCTTCAAGTAGCGACGCAGCTCTGACATTAGCAGAGACCAGGCAACTGGTAGACCCCTCATGGCATTACCGAGGCCGACGTGTAAGGATATCACGGTGCACAAGTCGGCGAACAAGAGAGCTACCAGTAACCCGAGCAGTGCATAGCAGGCAAGGTGCTGGTTCATCGTTGCAGGTGTCGTGACAAACGGGACGTGGCCGCCAGTGACGCAGGCAGCGATGGCGACCGGTACCGCCACTACAAAGACGGTCACACCGGCGACAAGGAGGCTGATGAGGAAGGAGCGCAGACGAGTGTGCCTCTGATATGTAAGGGCGAGGGCGTCCACCACTCCAGAGCGCAATGCAAGGTCGACGAAGAACTCGTCGGCTTTGTCGCCATCCTCAACTGAACGGTGGCCGAGAAACTCCGCAGCGTGGCTGGCGGCGCTGCCCCAAGCGGAGAGGAAACTTCTGTGCATGGACACTCGTGGTGCCGAGGAAGCCGCCTTGGCGCCACCAGAAATTGCTGATGCTCCAAATGGCTAGAGCAAGACGAGGGTCCAGCAGACAGTGATGCCCAGAGCAAAAAAGCCCAGCGTTTCTCTGCGTCCATCGGTCATACTGTCTCGAACATTGGTTCTTCCTCTTTATCGTCCGCATGCCGATGCTGGCTGGAGTTGTTGCTGTTGTTTCCTTCGTGACATGCAGTTCCGGGTACGAAGCATTCTTTTTTTTTATTTCGGCCTGACATCCATATTTTCGCCATATTTGTTTGACGTGCTTGACCATTTTCTCGCTTAATAACTCTCCTACCGTAACCTTTTCATGTAGTGTATATAAACGCATAAAATTCCGCACATATAGCACACTAAAAGCGGGCAGTATAGAGCTTGCATAAAAATAAAACTATTTCAAGGTAGAAATATTAGCTCACTCCCGAGAGAAAGGCCTTTCCTTCGCCGCAGATCACCAGGTCAGGATGATAGAAACGATTCCAGAAAAAGCACAATCAGGAACTAATCTTGCCTGTTAAGCATTTCGGTTGCCAAAACATCTGCTCATGGTTTAAAATTTAAAGTTAAGTGAGTCGCACCGAGGTTTTCTTGTTGGTGCTATTAGACAATTGGGCTTAAGCTGCGATCCGACACACATTAAATGAGGAGGGGCTTAAGGAATCTAAGGCAAAGGCACTGCTGTTACCTATATTAGCAGAACTACCAAAAGCCGGTTTCTAGAGAAAGAGTTGCGAAATTGGATTTGACTTATATTATAGTTCTTATATGTCTTTGCTGACCGCGTTTTGCGTTATTGATTCACTGACAGTTGTTCGTACCTCAGACTCCTACCGCAGATCAGTTAGATTCGCTGGTGTGGAGCATTATTAATCATAATAAAAATTGCGGTTCTACTGATTGTTAACGCACTATCCTGACCCCTCTGCTGTACACGAGGTTAGCCGGCTGCTGTCAACCTTTCTTAATCTGTTCGTCTTTCCACACCATATCTTTCGTTTTCTTCTTGAAGATTCAAAATAGTGTAATCTAAGCCAGTTAACTGCTGCGTAAATCATAAATCAGCTCGAATCAGAAAATTTCGATGATAATGCACAATGCTGCTACCAATCACATGTTTTAGTTTTATTCTCGATTGTTTTGAAGCCTTTTTTGAATGCATTACTGAATCGGCGCGCCCTAGAAGCAGCGAAGGATATGAAAATGGTGCTTGCGCTTTGCTGTCGTGTCTACTTCTTACCGCAAATACTTCTTTCTTTCTACATTTAAACTCACTGCAAAGGCGAACGCAAAGAGCACATTTAGACTCCAAAGTCCGGCCCGGACAGCCTACAGCCGTCGCTACCCCTGACGTCATTGCAGAGCAGTGCATTCGAAGTCTACTATACTGCGCTGGAACATTGCGCTAAAACTAGCATAAAAACTGTACTACATAATTTCGTTAAAATCAGTTAGAATCAGACGGCACCGACATTATGGGCAGGACCAAGGAGGCAGCGGACTGGGAGAGAATTTTACAAAATTTGGTTCAATTTGGCGAGTGCGTAATCTTGTTGAAAATCAATCACGGTTTCGAGGTGCCCTAATAATTATACAAGCATTGCACTTGTCCATATCATAGCTGCAAAAAGCTCAGCCATTAGTTTAAGACAAGCCAAACCAATCGACAATCTTTCCTATTCCGCACAGTGCACTATTCAGGGACAGCTTTTAAGCGTAATAAAAGAGTCTCTTAGGGCATTTCTGATTTCGTTGACCTAATGCATTTTCAGGTATACACAAAACTTCTACCACTTAGCATATCAATATTCTTTATCGGCGAGACCTGCTCTACGCAGAACAATGATGCTCTACGTAGAAAAATGATGTGAAGTGCATCAAGGCAAACATCAGGTCGTCGCAAACAGTGAGCAGGACGGACCAAAAGCAAATAAATTTTAGACAACCTTTCTCAGCAAGTTGCACATGCAAAGCGGGGCTAAGTGAGCGGTGCAGCCATATTTGTGCACTGCTCATGAAGGTTGTCGAGGCTACATCCAAGTGGCTAACCGGACAGTCATCAACTGAAAAGCATGTGCATGAAATGCGGCAACAGCGAAAAATGTCACCTCAGCAACAATGGAGGCAGTTTATTGCCATAAGAAAACACGAACGAAGAAGCAGCAGTTTTTATCGGAAAAGGAGATGCTCCTTCACTTTGAAAAACGCCCTCTCGACGTCACCAAGCTTCAGAACACCATGCTACACACTGTTCTGAAGCCACACAGGAAACTACCCACAGGTGGTGATGAAGATGACCGTGCATGTAAGAAAATTATTTCCTGATGTTGCGCATGGCTGATTCAACTAAGTGAGTCAAGCAGGCATACAGGCTATCATTAGGTGCAAGTAAGATTGCCTTATAGGTTTTGTTGTCGCATAAGTGTACATTTTGTTCGTTTCAATGTAGTCAGTTTCTATAAAGATGTCATGCATAAGGATTTGCTCTAGCAATGTTCAAAACAGCAAATGCAAATGACACCAGCTTGCGGTTGAACCATCCCAGTATACTGGCTGCAATGCTTAACCAGTAATTAGAATTCTAGCAGAGCATGCATCTCGACATTTGGACGTGGTATAGCATCAACAAGACCTCTTTCATACTCATTTATGCAATCTCAGCTGTTCACCATGCGCTGTTGAATATGATAGTGAATGAACTACAAGAGCTCTTATCAAGTTGTGACCGTTTTTTGTGCGATGATCTCACAAGGTTACTCTTAGCATATCTGCACAGTTCCAAAGTTCTATTTGCACCGAGATAGAGCTATTGCTCATCCTGCAGCAGACTTCATTTTTTGCAACGGCTTTTGCTTTTAAATTGCACCTACACATGGCCCTACATTGCATACTGACTGCGTGATTTTCAAGTTTTAGCCACCATAAGCCAGTTTCGAGTATGCACAGGAAGTCGTTAAATAAGCAGACCCTTCTCGTACTCCACAGTTCTCCAGCGAGAGCATGGGCAGCACGACTGCAAGCGGCTGTGCCAGCCATGCCAATATTTCTTCATGGCTAATGTGCTGCTGTCTCCTGAGCAAGCTGCAACACTGGCAAAGCACCCGCAGTGAAGTGCAGCAGGGCACAAAGAACGTTTCCTCAGGATAACTGCCAATGAGGCCCGTACCATTCCCATCAAAGCTGGCCCTGAGAAGCAGGTCGCGAAGCACATACACCCAAGCATCTATGGCAATGCCAGCATAGGGTAAGGAGCCAAATATCTCATTGACTGCAGTCTTTGGTGTTGTGCCTTAGTTGCTCTGCATGGCATTCTGAAGTTTACACCTTGGATTCAAAAATGCTATGGCAAGTTTTAAAGTACAAGAACTATTGGTGAATGCTATTTTGCATGTGATGCTGAGAATAGATCGGTTGCGACACAAAGCTTTGGTTTTGTACAGCAGCCCTTTTGCGTATTTGCAGTACGAACTGTCTATTACTGCATTATGCAGAGTAGCAATTTGCAGTCCGGATTTGCCAGCAAAGAATGAAAGTATCACTGTGTGGTTGTAATTTGTAATGTAAATTTCTATTCATTGCTTTCAACAGCAAAGCACAACTTGACTGCTTGTTCATTGCAAATCGCATGCAAGTTACAAGCCTGAAAGCATGAAATGGGAGGTTGAAATTTGTTACATTCTGAATGCGTGGTTTGTGTATTGCAATATACTAGTCGCCGTTCAAGTAAGTTCTTTTAGGATGAGGCAGACTAATTCATTAGAACATGAATGTGATTTTTACATGAAGGTATGGAAGAGAGTCAGTAGCAAAAGCCCGTGCCTGGTACAAGCAGGCAAAGAACACGGACGTTGTGGAATGAGGCCTTATCGTCCGGCCTGCCACTTCATGACTTGGTGCCAGCCGTGATGGCATTATTCCAGACTCAGACACAGTGCTGGAAATAAAGTGCCCGACACCACATACTGTACTAAAGCATGGCAGCCTTGATGCCCTGTTTAAGAGTGGCAAATATGAAGTGATTGAGAAAGACAACAAACTCAAACTGAGCAAGGCTGGGAAGAACAGATATTATCGTCAAGTACAGTTGCAGCTGTTCTGCTGCGAGAGAATTCGGTGCGACTTTGGGATTGGGGCACCGAACGAGGCATAAATTATCGAGGTGCCCTATGAGAAGCAGTTAATAGGCAAGTAAGTGGCACAGCTTGAGGATTTCAATTTTTCACACCTGTTGCCAGCAGTTGATGACTGCAAGCAATGAACATATTTTCATTGCTAAAAACTTACAAGATTCCACTAATTGTCTTGTCGTTAAGAACATTTGACCCAGTTTATTTCTGCATGCAACATCAGAATTATCATATACATCTCTGAACATACAACAAAACAAATGCAGGCATAGAACAAAAACTGACCGGCTCGTACCCTCACCTGATAGTGAACATTTCTCAACATCCCAAAGTGAACACAGAGACCACAAGCAGTAAATCTTCAAAGACTGACAAAATAAGACATCTGCAATATGGTATCAACAAAGTTTTCTATCAGGCAAATCAATGCAGAAACTCCCCAACATAACTTTTCATTGCATTTTAAAAATTCACAATCCACACAAACGTCACACCTATCTTGTACAACACAGCCTCAAAGCAAGTGCCCCTACGTAATGCGAAAACCAAACCCAAAACCTGAACTGCTCCACTCATAAAATTCACTTACCGATTCCAACTGTACCATTCTGCGCATACATCTATGCATGTTTGGGCTTGATGCCTTGCCAATATTGTGTGTTTGTTCAACTAACACATTTTACGCACACACTGGCAGTGGCATGATAGTACAAAAGCTGGTTGTGTTCATTTTATTGTATTTTACGTGAAGACTTTGAAAGAAATCGATTCATTTTGTTAACGGCCATGAAGATTTTCAGAAATTGGATGAAAAAATGTAGCCAACCCCCGTTATATAGCCTCCACTGAGTGTGAGAAAGCATTTGCTTTAGTTGAAGCACCATGAGGCAGTGTGCAACCATGGTCCAGAAGAAGCACACTTAAAAGCATTGGAAATTTTCCAAAAGGAATTAATGGACTACACAGCCCTTCACAGGGAAAGAAAAATTTCAACTGGGAAGGTGTCAAGCTGGAAGACAATATTTTTGCCACCAGCAAGGCAAAGAAATAGGCTCAGAACATCAACCTTGGTGGCTCGAACGTGTTCTGCTAGTCATTGGAAGTTCAGTTGCTCAAGGAGGAAGAGTGCTTTAGAGTTTGCTCTTCCTGGACGAAAGCTAGCGGGCCTGAAATTGCTGACAACCACTTAGGTAATCAGGCGGCATGAAATAAGGCTCGAACGTGAGTTGTTTGTAGCAGCTAAGATAGCTTAGAGCCATCAGTGAAATAGCTAGGAAAATACCTGAATAGCATGTTTTGACAGATATATTTAGGTCATCAACGGCAGCCTGCCGGTACACCAGCATGCTTGAGTTAATTACGTAAGAGTTGTATCTTAGTAGTATTCACCTATGGGGCCGAAACTCTGAAGCTAATGAAAATGCTTGAAATTAAATTGAGACAAGCGAGCTTTAGATAGAGAAAAGAAACAAGTGGGCTGGCTCAGGGAATAAACGCAAAACACCAAAAAACAATGTGGTACGCAACAATTCTGGACACTTGCACTTTCGAACGACAAACTTTCTGAACGCAATTTTTTATATAATGCAAGATTGCCCTTTAACAATAAATATTTCCTCAGATCACTAAAGCGCAGTGTTACATTTTTTATATTAGCGTTTTTGCTATCGTCAAAAGCGTTTGTCATTGGTTTTCTACGGCATTCTTAATTGTTCGATGCGATCAATGTGAACAGTTTTAAAGAGAGGTTGTACTAGATATCAGAACAATTTTTAAATTTTCGAAATTTTTCTCTGAGTATGTTTTACATGATAATGAAGAGAAGAAGAGTGTGTTTGAAACAAGAAGCTTTATACTGCAAATTAATGTACCTCTGTGTCGTACTGTCGTACCAACAACCCAAAGCAACATGCCTAAAACCGATTTATTATGTGTATTCCAAAACAAAATATCTGTAAACTAAACTCCATGTATTTTAACACTGCTTATTATCCATGTTTCTGCTTACACTGAGAAGTCTGATGATGCTACTGATTGTTTTCTTAAATTTCGGCCTAATGTTTATGGCTTTCGTCATCTCTTTGTTTTTACACTGTTTACTATATGCTGTTCGTGAATAGTTTTTACAGCAGTTATTGCTCCGTTCTGAAGACTGGCAGGCTCTAGAGATGAAAAAATGTAAGCAAGTATCATCAATGTAAATAATGTATTTTGAATCTCTATCCCTGGCCCTGGTCCCGTTTGAATTGTAATTGATGATTCATGTTAAGGTGTCCGAGAGAGAGTGCCAAGAGCAGTTTTTTTTTCTAGAAATCCGTTCAGGAATGCAACATGCTACCCGACTCCGTCATGGCATCAGAATCATTTAGTGCTTTTTATGTAAACTCCACGGTGCTTTTTGATTTCGCTCAGTTCTATTGCTGCGCAATACTTTGTTTCTATGGTGAACTATGATTATATAGGTTCTTGTGTTCGTGTTATTGCTTTTGTTAATTTTCTGTACCGCATTGTGGTCCACCTCTTGTCAGTAGTCCTAGATCAGGGCTGACAGCAGAAAGAGATAAAATAAAGAAGGCAGCATTCAGCTGCAGCGGCACTGCCGGCAGTCGGCGGTTCCCACAATTGCTTTTTTGACTAAAAAAATCATACATCCCCAAGGGTGTTCTTTTACCAGACGATGTTATGATCTGGTCTGAGATAACCTTTGACATACTTCGAGGGTAATATTCTTGTAAGCAGTCTTTTTGCAATCTTAAAGTCTGGATTATCTGGAATTGGTGGCTTGTAAAGCCTAGTGGTAAGACGGATGGATACATAAAGCTGTTGCAATAAAAACGCTACGAATTTTTCATATATTACTCTTCCTGCAAGTGACACTAAGGCATAACTTTTAGAAACAAAAAGATTCTCCCGTATCTTATAGCCAATATCAGTGAAAGGCTGTGATTTTGAAGAAAAATCCCTTCAAGAGACTTTGAATCCGCTACATTTCGAATAAGGGCAATTTAACCTGTGCCTCCTCAGAACTATTTCAAGATAAACTGAAACAGCAGGGGACCAACAGTCATCTTGATTAAGGGATAGGGATACAAATTAGATGGCTTTCTAGGTTAAGGCACTACATGGTGATAACCGTATTCGCCACATGTTTGTCCAGACAGTCTGCTTTGCGCCTCGGGTGAATATTCGTTTAGTATAGCCGCGGTTAGGGTCGTTTCTTTCTTTTGTTCTTTGTATTTTCTTGTACATTTGCTTCCTTATTTCTCGTGATAGTTGGCGCAATGATTCCATGAGTTTGTCACGAGTCACTTCGGAGCAGAACGTTATTTCGAGTATGCGCACTGAGGTAACTCTAGCTACACACTCAGAACTCACGCTGATGTCTTACGGAATTTAATCTTGATCTTAAATGCTTCACATTCCCCTAACAGTGTGAAACATTCGTTGTTTTAGTACGGTATCAAGAAATGCCGCGTAACCCAGAAAATTAGGTGTCGGCGTCGTGATCGAAAAATAGGTTGGTGTGGGGTGACCCAGATGGCCATCCGCCGGAGAAGCTACCTCTGTGGGCCACCAAGGTGGCGTGACCTTGTAGTATTATCGCAACCTGCCCACGGTATTGTGAGCAAAGTGACCATTGTGAGAGTTGGCTTTTAAATCAATGATTGATCAGGAGAGATTGCTCGGGGAGAGCAACTGGATCGGACAAGCACAGAGGTGGGCAAATGCCCTCATTCTGACCTTTCCTCACTCACGCTCACTTTTGTACCCCTGGCCCTCCCTCACCTTAGCCCACATTTTGAAAAGTTATCCGGCCCTCTCTCCCCCTCACCCTCACTAACAGTCCTTTTAAAACTCGAGTTATTTTTGTAGTCTTCTATTTCTGGAGACATCACTGAGTAATAAACATATAACGCAAGCCCTCAAGGCACTATTGGACGAGAGGCTAGTCGCTTACGTTGTTGTGTATGTCCGTATACGCGTGTGCGTTATTTGAGCTAATGCGTGGCACAAAACCAAGACAGCTACGAGTTGAGCCGCAAAATATCACTCTGCATTTACTTCTGACATGCACTGCATTCATACATGTGCCCTGCACTCATAACATTTCATTTTTGTGTACATGGCCAGCTAAAATGAGTCAGCTTGTTGTTGTGTCTGTCTACAAAAACTAATGTACGCGAAAAAATATTAGAAAACAATTCAGTACCGTTTAGCACGAGAATTAAAACAAGAGCTAAGCCCATAATCGACTCATATCAAAGAAAGTTTGTAGGTGGCTTAATTATCATTACCCGATGACGTTGCGATAGCACTGGGTCTTCTGAAATGCACTGCTTCTAATCTCCCGCTGTTTCCTACGGTTTGCTACATGCTCGTCTGATGACTCTTTCACACGCACGGTTGGAGAAATGATGAGGGACACGCTTTCAATCAGTTTGAGAGACTGGCAGTTTAAACCGGTGAACGCGGGTAGGTGACAAAGACGACAACATTGCAAGTACAGCTCGTGAGCTTGGCCGTTCATACAGACACGATGTTAAGATTTCTTCCAACCGATCATTCATCTGGGGGAAGTGTATAAGCGACCGACTTCAAATCGGAGTGGCTTGCCCTCTTGGTCATGTGCACAGCCTTACCTCACGTCTAGCGCTCTGCTGCTCTCGCATTTTGCGATATGTTTTGTGGTGTTTCCTAAAAGCTTAGTGAATAATTTAGTTAATGTAAATGCAACTTTTGTCCGTAAAGTTTTAAGACTCAATATTTTCTTCTCTAGAAATAATTCCCCAAAGCAAAAGTGTGTGGTAAGGCCCCTTGATATTAAAGTAGCGCATTTTTGTGAACTTTGCCGCCGCGCCGCGAACTCTCGCACATCCTCCTCATCCGACTCTACTCGGCGCTTTTCTGAACGGGGATTGTCCTGCCCGGCCGTCGCCCAGGCAACGTGCGGGAAATAATCGTTTTGTTGTGTTCCCTTCTTTCGTGGGCGCCATGTGCAGGCCGTCTGCCTCTGTTGCGGGTCCAGCTCCGTTGACTTACGCGATGACAATTGGAACTCTACATTTAGTGCCTCGTTATGTCTGACTGCGGTGGATTTCAGTGCACAAGCCGGAGTGCAAATGGCGTCGTGCTGTTTGCGATTGCTCAAGAAAAATATGACATCAGCCGAAGAGAAAAGTGAATCCACAATGTCGTCCTTAAGGAATTTGTTCTGAAAAAGCACACCATCCTTGGTGAAGTACTGTGCATTCCATGGTACCTAAATTACTGTGCATACTTAAAACTTCTTGCGACATCATCAGGAAGCTGATAATCTTCCTTAACTCGCTAATCATTGTGCGTCGTTTCACATCCAAATCTTTCCTTTTGATGGCATTGCTCTGTGTGTTCTATACGCGACTGTTGGCATGAGTATTACGCCTATTATAGCCACTTTAAATTTTGACTATCAGCATTGGTTTCCGAGAAAACCATTTGCACCGGCGACGTTCATTTTTTTTTCTTAGTACATACGTGTGCTCTTGACCTTGTTCAAAACAGAAACCATGTCGATTTTTGTGGCGTGTACGGCAGTCTCTCTCTCGTGTGCCCCAGAGCTGTAGCGCGGTAGGTTAACGGCGTTATACCATCGTCTGTCTGGGGGATTATGGGGGTGTGAATCATTAGAGAGATTAAGGCGCTCGTTCTAGCATCCCGACTGCGCGCAACTCTACCGTGATTCTGAGGTCTCATGCCACCTGATGAGCAAGTCACAGAAAAGGTGCTTTAAAGCGATCTTTAACTTGTCGCAGGCGAAATTGTCATGATGACTGCATTCAATGATATTTTCAAAAAAACACCAGATTCTTTAGCTCAGTAGTTTATAAGAGAACAAATCGTTTCCGTCAGACTCACTTAGTCACGGAATGAATACATCATTTCTGATCGCGCTTTACAGTGCTGAATATTGATTAAGCATGGGCATTTGAAGCATTCCTTGAATGCATTCGAGGGATTTGTGTAGATGAGTCGTCAAAAGGTTATCTTATCTTTCCGCCATTTAATAAACTCTTTTATTGGCACCACCAATCACCCCAAAATTTTAAGCTGAACCCTTGGCCAGGCTCACTTCTGCAATAAAATTCTTCACATTCAAGCAGCCGTGAAATTTATAATGAAGGCAACAAAGCCGCGGCGTGTGCATTCACTCCGATGAGCCAAGTTTAAAATTTTCGGTCTCAGACCAGCTAAAAATGCATAACGCGCATTTAACAAAATTTCCAGCACTTTCGCAGCCACTCGCTCACTCCTGAAAGGACTTCGTTTCCTAAATTGCGCAATCTTTACCTCGTTCGATTGCAAAAGAAAAGCGTCGTAAACACTATTACCGCGAAAATGGAGTGCTAGGTCAAATCTACATTTAGCGGAGCGTCAGTGAGCTGAGATATTGAATAAAAAACAACGCAAATCTCAGGCTAATACAAACTCTGCCGTATTGAGGAGCACGGAGTGCCGTTCATGCCTCAAGCGCTCACGTTTAGAGCTTTCATTGCTCGAACGGGAAGCTGATAAATGTGGCTCGCGGTAGAGTTACGCTTGTCGCATCACTTTCTATTGGTTGTGTTTAATAAGAGAGCGTGAAAAAAGCGCACATGTGCGCCAGCGAACACATCGGGCCGATGAGCGCGCGATGGCCTGCGAAGCGTGCCGTGCGCAGCGCGAACAATCTGGCGGGCGAGGATAATCGAGGTGAAAAACGCGGGTGTGGAGGAGAGTGTCGCTACTTTCATTATCAAGGGATTTTCGTTGGTGCTAAAGCCCCTTAATAATAGGAGGCTTTAGTTGGTGCATATGTGTAGCGCCATCTTTTCGGGTTAACCAGAGCTATTTATGTTAACTGCTGTGGTAGCCGCTAGATGGCACGACATGTACAAAATACGCTGTCACTAGTCTTCTGCGCATTCTACTGTGAGTGAATGTGGAGAGGTGGACTTCCACCTCGAACAGCGTGTAAACATAACATTCTGTGTGAAGCTAGGCAAGACAGCCACACAGACGTATCAGCTCCTTCGTGACGCTTACGGCAAAGAGAGTTTATCGCAGGCGCGAGTTTTCCAGTGGCACAAGAGGTTAGTTTCGGGGAGAGGTCGGTGGAAGCCGCGGCACAAGACAGGGGTGCCCTTCAACCTCACGGAATGAAAACAACGCGGCTCGGATCACGGAAATCGCACAGAAAGACAACGCCATTACAGTCCACATGCTATCAGATGCACTCGACGTTAGTAAGACAACATGCCACCAAATTTTGCCTGAGAACTTGGGGAAACGAAAGCCGAATGCCAGACTTGTGCCGCACTCCTCACACAAGACCAGAAGGACACGCGGGCATCAGTGAGCGCTGATTTGCTCACCGAGGCAGAGAAGGATGATGCTTTCGTCGACAGCATCATTGCTGATGACGAAACATGGTGTTTTCAATACGATCCTCAAAGAAAGAGGCACGGCGCCGAATGGCGGTCCACAAGCTCTCCGGCGTCGAGAAAGGTGCGTAGACAGAAAAAAAAACAAAGACGATGCTGATTATTTTTTTTCGATGCCAGAGGTGTCATATACCATGAGATCGTCCTACAAGGGCAGAAGGTGAGTCAGGAGATTTACATCCGCGTGCTTTAACACATGCGTGATGTACTGCGACGCCGTCGCCCTGCCTCATGGGCATCTGGACAATGGAGCCTTCTCCACGATAACGCAAGGCCGCACACTGCTCTCAGCGTGGCAAAATTTCTCGCTAAGCACAGCATTACTGTACTTCCTCATCCGCCATACAAGCCTGACCTCTCCCCATGCGATTTTTTCCTGCTTCCTCAAGAGAGGAGAGCCCTAAAAGGTCGCTGGATGGGGAGCGTGGAGGCCATTCAAGACGCCACGACAAAGGAGCTGAGAACCTTGCCAAAAGAAGCGCTTTCCAACTGTTTCCAAGACCTCAAGAAACGTTGGAAGTTGTTTATAGACTGCAAGGGAGACGTGCTGCACACATGATTTCAACGTTAAAAGCATTTTTAATAGACTCAGTCTAGAATGTTTACGGACAAATGCTGCAGAATATATTTTCAATGTAATAAATACCATGGTTAAAAAAAGCTATGCGATGCCGTATATTTATGGAGCTGCGGCCAGCGGAACTGAACTTTTAGCGCCGCCGCCGCGGATTGGGATGTCGCGCCCCCAGCTATGTAGTTTTTCATTTCTTTAGTGTCTTCCCCCTGTGCAATGCCGGCTTTCCACTGCAGTGAGGCTCTTATGCTGTCGCGTATAATAAAACATTATTCAGGCCACTTGAAAATGAAACCGGTTAATAAAATGCAGCATTCTGGCTGAATAATGATAATCACTAACTCCCTGAGTCTGGAGTGAACGATTCCTATGGTGGCCACTTTAGTGCCCTAGCGCTTCCACTCCGCCGAAAAGCGATTGTCTCTGGGTCCGAAACCTGCTTCTAGCACGTGGTCTACCTTGGTCACGTGACGTTGTGATGTCATCACAAGCTGCCCACCGGATTGCGAGCAAACTGCCCGCAGTGGCGGTTGAATTAACGGTCAGTGTCGAGAGATTCTTCAGGAACCACATGGACGCTACAATCCCCACCGATGGCAGCACCAGCCATCGATGCAGGGCAGTGGCGCGTAGCTTAAACGCTGCACCTTTGAGGCAAGAGCGGAATCAGGACTCTCAGGGACGTGTTATTGGAGAGTAGGGCCAGTTCTACCGCAGTAGAAGTCTAAAATGATGCAATATCACGCAACCTTACATCACATGATATTTCAACCAAAGTAAGACAGTTGAAGTCAAGCAAAAGCCTGGACAGTGAAGATAAGCCATGAAAAACCAGGGCTAATGTGCTAGCGCACGGTAATTCATGATTAACACCAAGCTAAACCACCCGTGTTTTTTTTCGCATGTCTACGCATTACCGAAACGGTGAGTAACATTTCCCTACCATGAGGTCAGAAAATTTGGTTCGTAAAATCAGGCGCGCGATTACGTGGTCACACGTGTCACCAGGGACAGAAATAAATCAAGAGTAGTTCCTTTCATTTGGAGAGCACTACTTTTCCTTTTTTAACGCATCGTTCAATGCAAAGCGGAGTGAGCGACGGTTAAAACCAATTTGGTTAAGCTTCTGCTTTATTTCCATGGTGAGACTACAGTGTTTGACTTTGCCCACAACACTGCGGCACCGCATCCCTATACAGCAATTCCAGCGAAAATAGAAAGGCGATGCGACCGTACTGACCTACTCACAGTGTGAATGAAAAAATTCCCCGCCAACGCCGCCAACAGGCTTTGATTTGACAGTGGAATATCGTAGAAATATTTGTGCGCTGCAGCGAGTTCTTTGAAGCCTAACTGAGCTGAAATGTAACTTTGTTCCGAGAAACAACACTTAGAACTTGGGAGTTCAACAGCCTTACTAGGCATAATTTCTACATGATTTACTCTACACTCTGGTCACCTGACAGTCTCAGTACTGATAATGAAACTGCTGACTGCAGTACCTCGGTTTTCGTTGGACCGGCGGCCACCCGCTCGGCCTAACCAGTGCCTCCTTGTTGGCGCACTACACAGGGTCTTTCACTTAAAATTTTACAGAATTTTAAAAAATAGGCTTCTTTAGTGACAAGACCGCTTTTTTCGGCATAGCATTGTCAGTGGTGCAGTACATCGCGGTGGCGGAAAAGGCGTGCGGCTCCCCGCCTTTCGTGTTCGCCTCGTGTACCTCCAGACTGCGGAAACTGCGTCTTCCCCGGGAACCGTCGCCCTAAAAACTGGCGCTATAAAACGGGAATTCATAGTGCCCTGCACAGAAAAAAGCGTTAACCGGAGTACGGTTCGAGCCATCGACCTCGCCCAGAGACTTTGCATCTTGCCCTCCCTCGCACTCACCTCATGTCTTTCATTCCTCGCCCTCACCTCACCATGTCTTTCCTCCCCTACCCTCGTCCTCACGAATTTTCATCCGCCCACCCTCCCTCATCTTCCCCTCACCGAGAGAAATCCTCATAAGGAGAGGGTGAGGACGCCCTCGTGAGGATGCCCATCTCCGCAGAAGACCCACCCGGGGAAGCGCCTTCCATCGCAGGGCAGAGGCGCATTCCGTATCCGCTGCACCATTGCGGAAGGAGTGGTGCGAGCACTGCCAAGGACCTATGAATGAAAAATCGAGAATGACCAAGTTCCTCACATAGGGGCACTGGCTCATTAACGCTATCGCGTCGTATCCTGAAGGCGGAGCTGTAGTTTCGCCTCCAATATAAATCTTTATTTTTCCAGCTCTGTGGAACACTCTGAAGTACAGTACGCACTGTATATCTAAATAATTTTCAACATGAAATGTCAATCAAATATCGCAGACTGTAATAATGGCACTAAAAGAAGCGTGAAGAGATGAATCTTAATGAAAATTTGCAGACAAAATCGGAGAGGTAAAATACAAATCATGCTCACAATGCTTTTCTTTAGTGTATATCAATAACACTTCAGGAGTGGTAATCGACTAGACAGCTGTCGATCTACCTTGAAAGGAATATTTTAATTTCGTTTTGTTTCCTGTGCCAATTAATTTCGCAATTTAATCGCGACCTACACACTTCAAAACAAAATAGTCGCACCAAGAGTACATGCAGTTGCTAATTGAGTTAAGCTAAATATTGCAACAAGTGCGACGCAGCTCCAGCAATCCTTGTTTATTCTGACTTATTACGCTTAACATATCTGATCTGGAGCAGTCACTTAATGCGCCATAAATCCAGACTTGATAAACAGCGTACTTTCGGTTGAAGTGTCTCACTGAAAGTCACAGTTCTGCCGCAGAGGTGCGTCTACTTTTGCGTATCCGTACAGTGTAAACTTAGCGAACTCATGTTTTTAGACTGGCGCAACGAGGAGCAAGAATTTCTCCCGCGAAAAGTTTACACCTCTAAACAAAAACAGATAAAAAGCACCATCATCAAAGTCTTTGAGGCGAGAGATGACCGCTCAGCTTACGTAGCCATTATCTCTGGTGTTTTGTCGAGCAACACAATCGCCATCATGCCGTTATATTTGCTACTGGCAATAATTAAAAAGAATATTCGCGGTGGTTTAGCTCTGGTTAAACTGGAGTGACGCGATAGCTACAGCTGGCCGAGTGGAACTTGCTCAATTAAATTGCAAAGTAAGTCTTTCGTCGCACCGTTTCCCTGGGAATCCTTCATCTTCGTCCCACTTGACACGGCGCATGCGCACAGCTGTGGCAGTTCGGTTTCACAGGTGCGCCGCGCCGCCGGCAGCAGCAGCAGCTCCGCACCACGTGATCAGCCACGGCGCGGCAGCTGCTCCGCACCACATGACCAAAAACATGACAGCGTGGCGGTGCAGTTACGGGGTGGCGGCGCCGCCGCGCCGAAGGCTCGAAATGCTACCGTAATGTAGCTATCGCTAGAATAGGCGAGTACGAGAAATGAGTAATGCGCTTATTCATCAAGATGGCGAAATTCGCCAGCGCAGTTTGCCGAAGCTGCAGCGCTCAAGTTAGACACATCATGGGCAAAAACGATGCAATGTGACTCGATTTTGATGTTTGTTGCAATACCCCATTATTTTCTTCATTGTAGGTGACATCAATTCTAGAGTCACACCGGAATACCATACGAGCTACCCACCCCAAAAACTTCACCGAGTACGCGTGCAAGTTGTGAAAACCTCCCATCGCTTGCACGGACTGACGCCTGCCCTCCGGCGCAGTGACGGCGCCCCAGTGCGTAGGGTTCTATTTTGTCCTAGCGAAATTTACACCCAAAGCGACCAATTCGTTGTATTAGGAACTCATCTCCTGCTAGCCACCTTATCCTGTTTCGTGCGCGGTGTGTGTGCGAAATGAGAACTGGTGCGTGTGCAAGACATTGTTGTTGTGGTTATTTTCCTCACAACATGGCACTTACCCGCACGGGGGATTGGCCATAACCAGCCGGTGACATGTGCTGCATGTGCTGCACGTCGTCTGCTCGAGATGACTGAATCCCAGTGTCTGCGTGGTATTCTCTACAAAGCAGAGCACCCCAAGCAATTCATTTTATTATGACATCATCGCCCTCAAATTGCACCCTAACTCTCCTTTTACTTTACATTTTCCTCTTCCCCGGAATAAAAAGGTGGCCAGGGTCTCGTTATCGCCGGCGACCTCTCCACATATCTTTTCATTAAATTGCTTCTTTCTGCCTGAAGGGCAGACTTCACAAAATTCTTTCTTTTATTTCACCCGAAACAGATTATATATAGTTGTTAGTAGAAACAAAAAGAGCATAACAATATACGCTAACTGCGATTCTGAGAGGTAATAATAAATTAATTAAGTTTCTGCAACCATTGTGATTTATTTGCTTCATGGATGTGGAGGGTATATATAATATTGTAATTAATCAGTAAACGTTATAACTCGTTTCACTGCTGGAGCTGTGCGCATGCCTGAAAAGAAATGATCAAGGAAGAAGAAGAAGACTGCCCATAAGGATGGCCGCGTCTCCTAAATCTCCTCAGAAATCAAATGCTTCTCCTGCGCCAAGTACTCCTCTCGCTGCTTCTCCTGGAGCCCAAGGTTCCAGTGACAAGGCCAGTGTCCGAGGCGAAGAGCGTTCACCAGAATTGGGCAGCCACGAACTGAGGCTCAGCCCTCTTCAAGGGACCCTGGCGACAGACTCTGCGGCGGCCATTCAAATCAGACTTTACGCCATCTTGGGTCATGGCAACTTTCAGCGCCTCGTCGTCTCCTCCGCCGCACTTTCTATGATTGTTTATATGCTGCACGCGTTCGCCTATATCATCATCGGCCGACCCGTGGATCATTGGTGCCGCCGCCCTGAGGAGCTACGGCACCTCTCCTTGGACATGTGGAGGAACGCGGCCATTCCCATCGAGGCAGACGGGCAGTTCAGCCGGTGCACCGTATATGATCCGGCGATTTCGGTGAGAAAACAAAATATGTTTCATTACTAGGAATTTTCTGAACAGAGGTTTCGGCAGTGTTGACGGTTCAGGTTTTTCTTTTTTATAGTTGTAGCATATGAAACATAAGATTGACTATCGAGAGGATATCCTGTTTCCTTCCATATTTATGAAGTTGGCGGTGCAGGCAGGCCACGTTGTTCTAGCTCTCTTTGACGCGATAGTATTAAGGCTGCAGTTCTGCTAAAATTCAGGCGTTAGCGTTGTGAGCGACAAAGCAGGTATTTCACCTGCAACCGTTGTCCTGTGAACTTGTCACGTCATCACTGCCCGCCGGATTGCTATCAAGCTGCCCACTGTGGCATGTGGCAGGTAAAGTAAAAATAATCGCTTCAGAGAGTTTGCTCCGTGAGAGCAACCTGGGTTTCATATGCCCCACCAGTGGCTGTGTTTCAAGAAGACTCCGACTGTGCAAGTGGAGCATCGCTCAACCGCTGCACCACAGTGCTAGGGATAGTGTGATGACTTCACGTTATTTATGACTCCAAAGCAGATAATGACCGCGACTGCGAATTGATATGCAAAGTGGACTCCAGGGTGCTGCACGGACCCGTTAACGTTATCGCTTCATGCCCTAAAGGTTAATGGGCAGTTCAAGTGTCCCCTCTGTTTTTTTCTTTTTCTGTCCTCTTTTACTATTGCTTCACGAAGGCGTGGCTTAAAAACACCTCCATACAGGAAAACACCTTCATCGCAATTATTTATTTTACTGCGTAAGCAGCGAGCGCCGCTCGCCCATACTTCCGGCGGGTGCGTCTGTGTTGCTGCCGACCGCAAGAACTGCACCCCTACGACAGATAAACTCTGAACCGGAAGAGGCAGGAAACAAAACACGGATCCAGCGACGCCCCCAAGAAAACGGCGAGTCCAGAAGGGGGGGAAAGCGGCACGCAAAGCGAGCGCGCGTGCCAGATTACGTTAGCGGGCGCGCGTTATCATCTGATCCAAAGCTGCGCTTCAATTACGCCAAAATTTGGGCAAGGCAACAAACGTCAAAGCATTTGTTGCCTTACATATAAAAATCCTTAGTCAGCCATAAAGCCAGACAACGTAAAGACAAGTGTAGAGGCTGCAAATATAAGGAGTAAAATTATTAAAGGATATCAAAGCGCATTCTGCTTGTGCATTTCATCGAAACACCATCTGTGTATGTGACATTTTTTTTATTCACGCCACCGTCTGTGATATTGGCACCCCATATTGCATTCGTATTCGCCAAGCAGTATCCCCACCTCCTTTGTGGACAAAAAATTTTTCGCAACGATGGGGCCGACATCGGCGGTGCATGATAAGGAATTCGTCTCAAGGAATTTAAGCAGTGCCGCTCTTTCTAGCCATTGTAGCATCCTATAAGCTGGCCAGACTTGCCAGCACGAGTAGGTTCAGTGCTTACTTGACATTTTGCCTGGTTCCTCTGGTGACAGTAGCGAGCTGCGCATTGGAGGCACGACCTGCTTACGTGCTGTAAAGGCGAAATATTTAGTGTCATCATGAGCATTCGACCTCGACGCAGGTTGCGCACTGAGAAAAGAAACGAAGACGCGCCTCCAAACGCCCATTCCACCAATTCTGAATCAACAAATGTTCGAGTGAAAAACTCGGGCACTCGATTCCAATACCTTTCTCGAGCTAGCCTCAACCTAAGATGCGTATGCCATAGGCAATGAGAAATCGTAGGACACCACCCGCAACGGCCGGTGTACGACAGATGATTACGTCACTAATTATGACACAAAGATAAGTTTTTGAAGAAAGAAAATAACAGGGTAATTGTTTCCAAAGTGTTTCTAAATAGGGCCCAAAGAGAAAGCTGGTGCCACCATCTATGTGCGTTTCTTAAAGGGCGAATCATCCTCAGTGGGAATGCCGGGAAGGCAGTCTATCGTACATAGTTTGGCTCTAAGGCATAACTACAACTGCAAAAATACAACTTTTCGCCTATTATATTAGCAAGCAAGCGTTGTTTTACAATCGATATGTCCTGTAATAAAATATCTTTATGCCATATACATTGCAATAAGTGAGCAGGAAAGCAGATGGGCGTAAACGAGCACGAAATTTCGCCATGGCGAGAGAAGGCTTTCTCTTCATGCCGCCAAATATAAATAACAGTAGGAAATAATTGTGGCATTTTCAACACACTTTTCAGTGCAAGTATTCTTCCAAGAAAATCTTTAGCGCTTAAAATAGTACACACCGGAAGCTTCTGTTTTTGTATTGTAAAACACAGCAACGTTTCATTGCTGTAGTCTGCTATTGTGGGTTCGCGCCCCATGTCCGTGCGCAGGTTATGGTTCGTGCCATGAGAAACTTACCCGAGCCCCCGCTTTTCAATGAGAAACTTGTTTACACGCATCTAGTGCCGGCCCTCGGCATGTCCCGGCACTGCGCTTACAAATTTTGCCAAGAAAAACGTGAACTAGGAAGCGAAAACCTATCCTACCGGTAAGTGACGACCGTGTTCACGCCGACGAGTGCAATATGCAGGTTATTTGCGTGAATTTATTCATTAAGTGGATGTCGTTCCTGCATGCAACGCGCGGTCACTGCCAATCTTCTAAATGAAGCAAGCGTAATCCTCGGTGACTCATCATCATCATTATCATCAGCCTGACTACAACCACTGCAGGGCAAAGGCCTCGCCCATAGAGTACAATTAACTCCGTTCTTTGCAAGATGCGCCCACCCTATGCCTGCAAACTTCTTAGTCTCATCCGCCCACTTAACCTGCCGCCCCCTGCTACGCTTGCCCTCTCTTGGAATCCGCTCCGTTAACCTCAAAAACCAGGGGTTATCTTGCCTTCGCAGTAAAATACCTGCTCCTTTCCTCCCCTTGATTTCGACTAGGATGTCATTAACCCGCTTTTGATCACTCACCCAATCTGTCCGCTTCCGGTCTCTTAACGTTACACCTATCATTTTTCGTTCCTACGTTTACATATGATGCACTACGTTTAACATATGACGCACTTCTCGAATTCGCGCTTTTAAAAGATGCGTCTCCAAATCTCCTACGAGAAAAGGGCAGACTGTTCACAGCTGCATTCTGCTGAGTTCTCAACTGACAGCAAAATTTGTTCCGTTCTATCACCTTTGAATGCGCAGATACAGGCTTCTGCTGGACAAAGCCAACTTTCTGCGCAAATGGCTCCAAGCGATGAGGCAAACGGGCTTCGGCTTAGCAGGCACCATACACTGTGCTCTGCTCACTTTGCGTGCCTTCGGCTGGTTCCGATCTCAAATGAGCTGCGTGGCAGCTGAATAATTATAGCACCACTAAGCGCACAAAACAGCAGGGAAAACTACAGTGGTGAAAAGCAAACTGAACAATCAAAATATTCGTCAGTAGCACAGTTAACAAGTCCTCAAATGTCAATCCGAAACCACTTTCTTCACGGCATGCCACGGGCGTTCATGGTGAATGAAGTGGAGAGCCGCTAGCTTTCCATCTGGTCTATAGTAGGAAGCTCTATGACGGTCTCGCGTCTCGGTGAACACCTTAAACACGCCTTAAGGCAAAATGTGAAGAGTCTGGGAGAACGCACAATTGAAGGTGCGTAGGCCATCGGTTCAATTGCTGTCGCATGCCGGCCTCTAACTTGACTAGCACATGTAATCTGTATGCAACGAGAAATCGTGTGAGACCCCGGAATGCCGTACGCGAAACGGTTCCTCACAATTTTGGTAAGAATACACTTGAAAGAACTGGTTTCATATTGAGGGCAGCAAGTGGGGATTTAAAGATAGAAAAACGATATGTATATAGATCTCTGAAACGGCGCTGCTCGGCCTGCTGTGTGCGTTCTATGGCAGCTTGATGACGTCACGCTACTTTTGGTGCCATCGCTGGGTTTTCTGTAAAATCTGCAAGTACAGGCACTAAAATAAACCGCCGGCTTTTCTCGTAATGGTTGTAGTAATGCTTTCTTATTTAAAAAAAAGACTGCGCATGTTCTTTTCCGCAGAAGTTGAAGTCCTTAAAGAGATAGTATTAATCAGCTTGATATATTCTAAACCCGCTAAGCCTAGTACGTTCGTATTTATGAAGTTATCCGCCCAATCTCAGTGAATGTCTGGGAGAAAAAAACAGTTTAACCTGTTGAGCAAAAATTCCCTCATTATAGACGAACAAGGAAAACTTCCCACATCTGTTTGCCCATTTTCTTCACAACAGGAAGACGCGGATGAAGAACGCCATGTGGTGGGCTGTCAAGCTTGGGAATATGACATCGGCTACGCCAAGGACAGCATAATTAGCAACTGGGACTTAGTGTGTGACCGCCAATGGCTCCTCAGCGTTTCCTCTTCCGTATTCATGCTTGGCCCTGCGGTCTTCGCTCCCCTCGCCGGCCCTATCTCGGACCAGTTTGGACGAAAACCGGTCCTCATGGCGGCTGCAGGAACACTCCTCGGCGCCAGCCTGTGCGCCGCCAGTTCGCAGTCATTCCCACTTTTTCTCATGGCTCGCTTCGTGGTCGCCGGATCTGCCAGTGCAACTTCCCTTATGTTGTTCACCATGATTTTTGAGGTGACCGTAAACGAGCGGCGTGCCCTGTACAGCTTGGGAGCGACATCAATCGGGGGCACTGTTCCTCTGATGCTACTAGAGCTGGTGAGCTTATTTCGCCCGTCATGGGAGCTGGCGCAGGCACTTTTACTGCTACCGACGGTGCTGCTGTTGATCTGGTGCAATTCGGTCGAAGAGTCGCCCAGCTGGCTGATAGCCACGTCGCAGTTACGCATGGCCCAACAGGTTGTCCTCAGTGTGGCAAAAATAAATGGACTTGACGTCAGTAAGGCCAGACAAGCATTCCAGCGACTCAAGCAGCAGATCAGGCCGAAGGACCAGGCGCATTCAACTTCAGTTTCCGCCTCTTCTAGCAGCACTACAACAGAGGGAGCCCTGCAGGCCACTGTCTTTTACCGCCGGGCACTCTCAGTCGCCATCGCATGGTTCAACCTCACCTTCGTCTACTACAACCTTGCCATTATGGCGGTGAAGAGAGGTGGCCACAGCAAAGCAGCCCACTTCGGCATGCAGGTACTCATCTTCTTTGGTATATGCTGGCTGCTTACCAAGAAAGGCCAGCGCGAAACGCTGACCGCTGTCCTTTCCTCCGTCGCTGTTGGCGCCGCCGCTTACTTCGCCGCCAGTTTCCTAGCCCTTTCAGCACTGATTCCCTCTCTCCGCAGCCTTGTCTTGTGCCTGTGCACCGGTGCCCTTGCCATCTGCTACGGCTACACGGCTGAAGTGTTCCCCATTTCCATCCGCAGCACCGGCATTTGTCTCTCCTACACGGTTGGGCGCCTGGGAGCCCTGCTCAGTTCCTTTCTGACCGCGTTCGAAGGCGTGACCGACTCTGTCGCCATGGAAGCGGCCTTCGCGGTTCTTATGCTTCTTAGCGCTGTAGCGGTTCAGTGGCTCCCAGAAGTGTTCCTCAACAAGAAAACTACTAAGCCGTCGTCGCCCGTTGTGCTGAGCCCAGAAGAGAGGAAGAAAGCCCTGAAAGCGTCCTTGGCGGCCACGCCGAGCCCACGACAACAAACGCGCCGGCGCACGGACCGCATACAGCCAGCGGTCACGCCTAAGCGTTCCAGGGCAAAAAAAATGGAACCCACGTGTGTGACGGAACGTTCGCCCATTGTTTCTGCGTCCGCCACTCCAAAGAGTTTATAGGCTCTCAAACTATACATAGCATACTTAAAATTCCTATCTTTTCTGCTCTGAAGAAAAATGATGTGAATATCTTACTAACTTAAGCCTAATTTTCTCCCCTGTTATTATCTACGTCCAAAGCATAAGGTTTATTTTTAGGTACAGTGCTTGAGATACTAAAAAATGCGATCAGAACCAGAAGACTTGATGTATTTATCATAATGCAGTGCGACATGCATCATTTTATTATAAATACCACAACGTGCATTATAGGACACACAGACCTAGAACTGGCACAGATGCCGGCGTATTAACTGTGCAAGTTTTATTCATTGTCACCGAGCCAATCATAACGAATTTGAAAGGCTTTATATTACGAGTTGATCTGGCCTAAATATTTAAATGAGTGCGGCATGGTGTCTCATTTTTTACCTAAACAGTCGGAATATCCTTGATTGTTGTCTTTGTAATTTTGCAATGGAGAAAAACTGATATAGTTTTGTGACATGGTTTTGTTATTTCACTTCCACATTCGGTAATAAAATGGCACGCCTGATTAAAGTTGGCCTGTACTGATTGTTTACCGCGTTTTAATTGCACCCGAATGAGCTGCCACCGCAACGGAGCCCTAACAAGCGACCACCCCGTGCACATAGTCCTTGCCACAAACCAAGTGCTAACTTTCCCAAACAAATGGAATCGTCACACACTCAAGCACGCCAAAACCCTCCCTTTTAAATCGCACGGAGAAACAGCTAGCTCTTATCATTCGCGTTACCAGCTGTGTGACAGTCATTAATTTTGCTTCCCCCGGGTAACATTCCTTAAACTGAGGTGGCCTTTACAGTGCACACAACTGCACTATGTGGAAATATATTACGCTAGCATTTATTCCTCTGACAGGTTTGCACGATCTGCGAACATGCTCAGGGATTACTTAACTGTCAATTAGGAAAATTGTCAAAAACTTGTCACAAAGGTGTCAATAAGCCTCGCTCCTATTGGTCGGTCGTGGCCGGCGGCCATTTTGCTTTTTTACGTCATGAGTGGCAGCAGATGACGTCACGGATGTGCCAGAAGTGATGACGTTGCACACCTAATTATGCAGCCGCTAATTGACAGTTTTTTTGTCACAGTTTCGAGGCCGTCAGTTTGACCGTTGCCTTTGTGACAAAAAATGGCGGTGGTGTACGCGGCGATACGACTGAGGTGGCAGCGCTGGCGCGAGCAACGGCGAAGGAGGGCGCACGAAGACGCGTTTGATTTGCCGGACGAGTGGTTTCCACGCCTTTTTCGACTGGAGAAGCAGACTGTGGAGCGACTATGCGACGAAGTCGCCGATGAACTGGGAGGTTTGCGTGCGAGTGCGCTGTCGGTGCGGCGGCAGGTGCTGTGTACTGCGGTTATTTGCCATGGGCGGATTTCAGGCTGCCGTTGCTAGCGAGGCGTACGTTTGCATCGCACAACCGACGGTGAGCAAATGCGTACAGCGGGTGTTGGAGGCAATTTGTAAAGTTAGTGCGCAGAAAAGGTGGGTTTCCGTCGTCACCTTTGTGACACACCGCTACATATGAATAAAATACGCTTATGCTGGCAAAGCACTTTGTTTTTCCCAACAAATGGCACTTCGTGGTCGTCTTCTGTTTCCCAAGGGAAAAGAAACAAACAACCACTCGTCACATATTGACACACCTCACTTTTTGGCATTTCTGTTATCGATCGAAAGAACCGAACAACACAGACTTCAACAAGTTCTCCTCGATTTCGTGCCAAGCTCTTCTTGCAAGTTCGCTCGGTAGTCGCGTAGCCTTTACTGCATTCGCTGAAATTTTTCAGCGCACTTAGGTCAGCCGCACAGTAGCTCGATTCCAGACGCCGCGCAAAAAAACAATAATACGGCGTGAAACACATGTTTTCGTGCGAAGCGGCTTTTTTACTGCCGTCAGCACACCCCCGCGGCACCGAATGTTACCCACCAGCCAATTTAATAGAACAACTTCGAACGTTTTTTGTTTTACCTAATATTTTCAAACTTTAAACAATGTTTTGGCAAAATAAAATATCAGTTATTTTCATCCTGGCTCATTTCTTATTTCTTTTTACAAAAACTTAAGCAGACAGTCCCTCGAATGCTCTCGGGGCGCCATCCAGCTGTAATTGGCCGATTCCTCGTTGCGTCACGTGGTGACGTCTCCTCGTGTCGTCATTTTGACGCCAGTGTCAATAACTTGTGACAGAATTTGTCACAGTTGCGTAATCTTTCCCCAGCCCAGAAGTAAAAAAAAAAGCAGCAGCTTTATATGAAGTCTTATTTCCAAACCGCTATTGGCAGGTTTGAACAGCGCTTAATAAAGGAGCTTTTACAATGCGCGCGTCGCGGTCTTGAAAGCAGCATGGCGTCGTGTATCCGGCCTACTTCAGTCCTCAGGGCCTGGTTTGTATTTTGTCGTCTGATGTTTTACTTATTTTTAGGCACTCACAAGCGGTCGGTACGTCTTAAGGGTGGATCTTCAGTAAACCGTTGAGAAATAAAAAAGGACAAAGACTCAGATAGACAACGCTCTTTGTGTCTGTTTTCTGAGTCTTTGCCTTTTTGGTGCTACGTTTTCTACCCTTGAACCGACATGTGCCGCAATGAATGTTTTTCTTGAATTACGCGATAATTTCTAGTTATTTCGATGAGTAATGAGAGCCAGATGCGATAGGCAACAAATAGAACCGCAGAAAGCTTTTTTTTTAAGCGGAATTTATTGCCCCAGGGCATCAATGATGGGTGAACGTGTGATTGATGGTGTAGTAGAGATTAAATGAATGGAAAAAGGTTTGCTGATTTGATGAAGTCCATTAGAGAACGATGGTACGGTCCCTGCGTACCTGCTACCATCAGGTGCCGGATCCTTGTAGGCTTGAGAGCTGGGCAGTCCCACAGTAAGTGATGAATCTCGGCCTCAATGTCCTCGTGTTTACATATCGGACACCCTGGCCGAGGAAACAATTCTCGGTACTGAGGCCACTTCCGAGTGATGGCTGGTGTGAGGGCAACCCCGACCCGGATCCTACTAAGCGCAACCTCCTCGGCACGGGTATGACCGCGGGGGAGGGTTACCGCACACGGAGGGATGAGAGCACGTGTGCGGCGCCGCAGGAGTTCCTTTCTTGATGAAAGGAGGGTAAAATTGTCCAAATGAAGGAACCGAGGCGTTGATGAGTGTATTCGCAAGGAGGGTCGCTAAATGTGCCTGGCTTTGATAGGTCAGCAGATCCCGTGGGACCCACTCAATACGTACTGGCTGCGGGATGCGTGCCGCGAACCGGTGGATGTCCTGACATATCGTTGGAAAGCGGCTAACACGTCGTAGCAACCGGACAACTTGAAAGGCGTCAGTGCGGATGACAACGCGGGCCGCAGGGAGCATAGTTATGTCGGCCACGGAGCACAGTGCTTCTTGAACTGCAACGAGCTCAGCACAAAAGGACGAAGGGGCTTCCGTAAGCTGCAACCAAGAGGTTCGATTCACGCCGCAGAGAGGAACAAATGATCCGACCGCATCGCCGCTGAGGCGTATTGCAAAATGTCTGCCTTCCAAAAATGATTGGACATAACTACGCACTCCCAAAGGGAGATGAAGTATGTCAATGGAGTTCAGAATGGCTGCATGACTGATGTCGTCATATGCCTTTTCAACGTCCATTGCTAAAACAGTACGCACGTTGCGGCTGCGGGTAGATCACAAAACTGCAGATGCTAAGACAGCCAACCCGTCCTCGGTACCAATATATGGACGAAAGCCGATCTGTGCTTGGCGATAAAAACCGTGCTGCTCTAGCAATCATGACAATCGTGTGGCTAGCATTTTCTCCGCCAGCTTTCACAGCGTAGGAGTTAAGGAGATAGGTCGCAAGTTGTCAATATCCGTCGGAGGCTTTCCTGGTTTCGGGATAGGAATCGCGGCAGCGGATTTCCAGCTCTCGGGCACTACGCCATCCAATCATGCTTTGTTTATTTTGGAAGTATTTGAGGGAGTGCAGCACTACTCAGGTTCTTGTACACCTCGTACTGAATATTGTCCGGGCCGGGCGCTGTTTTCCGTTTCGCATCATCTATTGCAGTCAGCAACTCAGGTATAGAGAATGGACACGCAATTTCATCTACGTCGACATCAGACGGCATTTGATATACATGCGCTGGGATGCCTGCCACATTGAAACCAGCGCTGAGTCCCTCATTTCCTTAACCTTAACCTCATTTCCTTAACTCATTTCCTTATATATATATATATATATATATATATATACAGAACGTACACCATAGAAATCGTACATTACACTGCTCACAAAGCAAAGCAGTCGTAATTTTAAAAACAGTAAAGAAAAAATTATACAAAAATAAAAAAAAAATAAAAATAAAGAACGCTTCAGCTTCGTCTTTAAGTGCGGGACGCGACAGCGTGTTGCAATGTTGACAAGGAGTTCACGAAATGTTTGGCGCGACGCCTTGCCTGTTGGACAATTTAAGAAAAGCACATGACACCTGTCTGACATATCTTGTGGACACCCAAACCACACTATACGGAAAAGAATATTTGCTACGAGCGGTGCCAACAATTACAACTACGCGTTCCGGTAAACATTAAGTTTGCAGCTGCTTCGAAACAGGTTTACCTCATTCGAAGCCCTCCTGAAAAGTGCAAACCGCATGTGTGATAACGGCGCCTGCAGACAATGCGGACCACGCTCCTTCTCTCCACGTGTGTTTCCCGGTAAAGATAACGGTTGCGTTTTCGTGTCATTGTTGCAAGCAGAAAACGCCTGACTAAAAACTGAACACATATAGCATAGCTTCGCCGTCCAACCACCTTCAAAGCATCGATTGGAGCCACAATTTTTTTGACGTTATGGCTGATTGCTTTGGTAAAAAAGCTTGCTTTTCATTTGTGACACATCCTTATGCGCTGTCTGCGAAATCCCCAGGCAGCATGCTTTGCTTCGCAGCTATAAAGCGGAGCACCTATGCCACACCCCAAGTTATAAATCTCTGCAAGGTAATGCGAACCCATTTTCTCTTCTTTCAATATATTTTGATCTTTAGGGAAGCCGTAAGGGCTTTACTAATGGAATTAGACGAAAACCATACTGTCTGGTTACTTTCAACGTTATAGCGTTAAAGGCTTCGTTATGCAGAAAATCCGGCGTTCCCGTTGTTCGCGTTGTCTGCGTTGTCGGCGTTGTGACCGAAAGATCATGGGCATGGCTATCGCGGGTGGTCCCCAGAGAGCAAACTAGGATGCAGGTGGGCCACCTAGATCACTTGACCTTGCGATGTCATCACAACCTGCCCACTGGATAGTGCTATATCTTCCCACTACGGCAGATGGCATGATTTTCGCTCGGGAAGAGCGACGTGGGCCGCACAAGGCCCACCGCTGGATGCACCTGCAATCGCAGAGCAGTGGCACCTCGCTTAACCGCTGCAGCACTGCACAGAGGGGGGGGGGGGGGGGGGGGGGGGGTATGAGGTCTCCCAAGGACCTATGAATGTAAAATAGAAAATGACATTCTTCATATACGCGAATTAACCCATTCCGCTATCGCGTCATGTCATTAATTCGAAGTTTAAATGTCTCTGCAATCTTTTGGCAAAGGCGGTACATTTCCTAAAACCTCTGAATCCTAAAGCGGGCACCTATGCCACACCCTAAATTCTAAATCTGCATGGTAATGCGAACGCTTTTCCTTTTCTTTCAAGATATTTTGATCTTTGGGGAAGCAGTAAAGGCTCTACAATAGGGGTGAGAAGCAAACCATACTGTGAGCTTGGCAATACGACATCGGCTACGCCAAGGACAACACAGTCAGCGACTGGGACTTGCTGGGACAACATATTGTGCGACAGGAAGTGTCTGCTCAGCCCCTCGTCCACCGTATTCGTGCTCGGTTCTGTAGTCTCCACCTCGGTCGCTGGCCCGATGTCGGGCCGGTGTGGTGGAAAACCCGTCGTTATGGTGGCCGCCGGAACGCTTCTGGGCGCCAGTCTCTGCACCGCCTGTTCGCAGTCACTTCCGGTTTTTGTATTGGCTCGCTTCGTGCTCGCTGGATCTGCCAGCACAACAAGCCTTATTTTGTTCACCCTGGTTTTCGAGGTGGCCGGAAACGAGCGACGTGCCCTTCACAGCTCGAGGGTGACATTCGTCGGAGGCACAGTTCTCTTGCCCATGCTACAGCTAGTGAACTTACTCCGCCCGTCATGGGAGGTGGCGCCGGCCGTGTTACTTCTACCGACGGTGCTACTGTGCATCTGGTGCATCTTGCTATAAGAGTCGCCCAGCTGGCTGGTGGCCACGTCGAAGTTGCGCAGGGCCCAGCAAGTTGTTGTCAGTGCAGCAAGAAAGAACGGTCTCGACGTCAGTAAGGCTAGGCGTGCATTCCAGCGACTCAAACAGCACATGAATCCGTAGGACCGGCGACAGTCCATCACGGTTCCTGCTTTATCCACCGGCAATTCTAAAGAAGGAGTTGTGCAGGCCATCCGTTTCCACTGCCGGGCCCTGTTGGTCGCCATCGCCTGGTTCAACCTCACATTCGTGTATTACAAGCTTGCAATGTTGGCGTGGAAAAGAGGAGGCCACGGCAAACTACCGCACCTCGGCACAAAAACGCTCACCTTCATAGGAATACGCTGGTTACTTACCAAAAAAGTCCAACGCGAATTTCTAACGGCTGCCCTTTCCTCTGCCTCTGTGGGCGCCGGTGCTTACTTTGCCGCAAGCCCCCCTTCCTTCCTTCGCTGATTCCTTCTGTTCTCAGCGTCGCCTTATGCCTTTGCACTGGTGCACTTGCCATCTGCTACGGCTACACCGCCTAAATGTTCCCCGTTTCCATCTGTAGCACCGGCATTTGCCACTCCTACGCAGCTGGGCGCCTGAGAGCTCTACTCAGTTCCTGACCGCGTTCAAAGGCCTTCCGGACTCTGCCGCCATGGGCGCTGCTATGGCTGCGCTCATGCTGGTTACCGCTGTGGCAGTTCACTGGCTCCCAGAAGTCTTTCTCAACGCGAAAAACAACTAAACCGTCGTCACCAACTGCGCGCAGTCCAGGACAGCAGAAGAGCGCCCTGAAAGCATCGCTCTCAGCCACACCTATCACAAGGAGTCATAGCCGCCGCCGCCGCATGAACCGCGGAAAGGCCAAGACCACGCCGAAGAGTTCTGGACCAGTCAGAGTGGAGCCGATCGAAATCTGTGACGGAGAGGTGTCGCAATGTTTCTGTGCACGCTCCCAAAAATATTAATAGACATTCCAGCTAAGCAAAGCACCGCTAAAATTGCTTAGCCAGTTCATTCTGATAGAAAATAAGAATCATCATCTTTACTACCATTTAACTTTAATCGGTCACCGATTAGTTTTTTATTCCACAACAAAGTGATTTTCTTAAATACAACACATTTACTTGAAATAAAAGGCAATGCGAGCGAACCCGAAATTCGGATTTATTTGGCGTGCTGTAGTCGGGCATGCAACTTATTGGTTTTAGAAATGCCAGATGCACTCCAGGGCATACAGATATTTATTTGGATGACTGCCGCTGTGTTAACTGACCAACGCTAACTGCTTCAGACCCCACAGAACATAATGGATTCGGAAACCTCTATGTACCGACTTTTTCATAAGGTATTCTTTAAAAGAATGCTCCGAAGGTTGCAGTCTTTAAACAAAATCAGTCTGAATATTCCTAATTTTTTTTATCATTTCTGGTGCGAAAAGACACAAGTTCTTTCCCACCTTATTGTGTTACTGCGCACTCACATTCGCAATAAAAAAAGCACATTGCGGACACATTTAAATTCGCCTGTATTGATAGAATACCGCGTTGAAATTTGAACCCGCAAGGGCCGCATCCGCATAGACGCGCGGTCACGTCACCGCCCTGTGCACGAGTCAGTTCCTCGCACTTAACGCTAACCCTCACAAGGAGAGATATAATCCTCACAGACTCGCACGTGCCCAAAGCCGCATTCAAATTCCCAGAATTCATGGCGTAGATCCTCCGTTGTCCGTGTTCGAAGCCGCGCCAATACTGCTACTGGTAATGAGCGGCCAACAAGTGAACCAAAATGCGCTACTCAGAGAGCCACCTTCACAAAGCGTGAGCAGTTCTAGGAAGTGATGGGCATTTGCCGCTGTGCATCCGAATGCACTACTTTGGAAGCCAACATGCGCATTTCCCACAGTATCTTAACCTTGAAGCTACCGTTGTCGACGAGCAGGCTGAACGTTTAGCATGAAACGCTTTTAGTTCCAGTTCCGGCCAAACACAGACGAACACCATTCAGGAAACCACTGCAAACAGGAGTGATAACACGAGGACGAACCACAAGCGCACATGAGAACTTTCTGTTTGTCCTGAAAGTGCCGATGCGCTTCTTGCAGACGCACTGTCTGCGGGCATTCGAAAAAAAAAATTGAAAATTGGTTTTGAGAGAAAGGAAATGGCGCAGTACCTGTCTCTCATCTCGGCAGATGCGTGAGCTGCGCCGTAAGAGATGGGATGAACGAGAAACTGAGAGAAGAAAAGAAGAAAAAGGTGCGGTAGTGGAGGGCTCCGCAATCAATTCGGCCACCTAGGGATTTTTAAGGTGCACTGACATCGCACAGCACACGGGCGTCTTTTTGAGCTTCGGCTCCATCGAAATGCGGCAGCCGCGGTCGGGATCGAACCCTGGTACTGCGGCTGAGTAGCCGAGCTCCCTAGCCACTGAGCCACCCTTGCGGGTTATTTTTTGATGACAGTGAATGACAGTTTCAAGCGGTGCATTTTGCCACGAGATTCAAAGCTGGGCAAACCGGAGCATCTGAGAAGGTCGGATATCGATACCTGTCTACCGTAGGCAAGGTATTGAAAAGCAGTGCGTTTCTTTGATCTCCCTGAATGCTTCTAGCGTCCATTATCATATGCGAATCCCAGACCTGCCAGCGTATAAAACTAAGGGACGCACGAGTAAAGTATAGGCTACAAGCTTTGTTTTAGTGTCCACATCTCTGAGCTAGTGTTTTAGTAGCCATAGTCTTAATCTTGCTGCTAAGAAATATGAGGACTCCGACTGAGATTCGAGCTGATGGTTACGCCAAGGTATTTTAATTGTGTAGGAATACTTCAATAAAACTTTTTCTGCTTATTATTACTTGTTTACACTTCGTGACATTTAATATCTTCCTCCAGCTATAGCATCGATTACTAACAGCTCTTAAACTGTTACCTGGAATGGACTGATCACCTTCCGGTAGGACGGAATGAAAAATTACAGGACTGTCTGCAAAAAAAAAAAAAAACGGGCGTGCACAGGAGAGTCAAACTTGAGGTAATTTAAATAAGTAAGGAAAAGAAGTTGCTCAAGGACTGAGCCCTGCAGCACTCCTGAAAATGCTGGAGCGATCGGAGAACTTCAACCGGAGACCTGCACGTACTGCTGCCGTCGCGATAAGTATGAGTCAAGCCACTGCAAAATTTGTTCACACTGTAAGATGTGTTGAGCTTTAGTATGAGTTTGCAATGCAGCATGAGGTCGAATGCTTTTAAAAAATCCTTCAAAGTGGCATCTATTCGCCGTTCGTTAGGAAGAGTTACGAAGATATATTTTGTAGTGCGCATAAACTGTGTCAGGGCATATATGACGAAAATCATGCTGAGCTTCAGAAAAAGAATTTATCTTCCAAGTGTCAGGTTATGTGTTTAAAAATGAAGTGTTCCATAACTTTGCTTGTAGTGCGTAACAAACTATCTGGCCTGTAATTTGAAACAAACTGCTCTTTGTTTTCTTACTGCCTTCAAGTGCTTTGTAATGCAATCCAGATCGAACTGAAAAAAAACTTTAACTTGTTGCTTTGCCGG
Source organism: Amblyomma americanum (assembly GCF_052857255.1). Classification (NCBI taxonomy): domain Eukaryota; kingdom Metazoa; phylum Arthropoda; class Arachnida; order Ixodida; family Ixodidae; genus Amblyomma; species Amblyomma americanum. Next base: position 132,274,541 of record NC_135498.1, on the reverse strand, counting down.
CCACATGAGGGACGCAATTAGGCAAGGGTCAATGTCGTTGTCTCGTCAGACACCCCGGAGCGTGCGCCTGTCAGTTGTGTGTTTCCTTTCCCCAGAAATGAAAGCCGCGACAGAAATGCATTCTTTAACCCTGAAAGTATTCTCAGAAAACTGAGACAGTGCTTCGACCTTATCACTATGCAATGACTCATCTGAAGACCTTCGCTCGCAACACAACGCATCCTCTGCGATGCTTTGAAGCGATGAGACGTAGCACTGCTGACTTGGATGTTTTGTACGAGTGTTCATTAGATCATACACATAAGGAGGTTTCAAGGCACTGACTGTTATGTTGTTATATGAGAGTAGGCGTTTATTTACAGATGGTGCCCTCCCGGTTTCATGCTTCATACTAAGCTCAGGCTCACGAAAAAAAAACTTAAAATCGCATACGATTGCTCTTTTTCTCTTCGCCACTTTTACTGCGCTTAGACAGTCGACAGAAAATCCTGCAACGAATGTAAGAGCTTTCAGTCAGTTAAAATTAATCCGCCTTTCTTTACCAGGACTAATTTTTCTCCCTTTTTACATCTCCTATTATTCCCAAGCGGGGTTCTTAAGTCATTGACAGTTAGTGAGACAGCTGCTGCGCCGTTCTTCCCTCCACCCCAATGCCACCACGCCGATAGGCACCGCAGCTGCGCACTGACACAGAGAGCGTGGCACCACGGCACAGCAACCGTTCGCGCCACGGTCGGTATAACTCGTAGAACCTTTATCGTCACAGAAGAGAGGTCAATCGCCTACGCGGCGTACTTGTTTTAGCCGTGCTGGCTCGTTTAGTGTGTCCCGATTTTGTGACAGTCGTTTATCTCGCTGGCGGTCATTTTACGAAAGCAGCCGTACGTGACATGTTGTAGAAAATTTGTAGCAATTAAAAAGAGAGCAATTACATTTAAAGCCCAGTTATCGACCTACCTCAGCATTTTCTGTACTTGCGAAAAAAGTTGGCAACCTTCCGAGATGTATTTCTCTGTTTGCGGCACAGCATTGTATGCGATTTTTTTCTGAAACAAGTTTCTTGTATAGCATAGATATAGCATTCTAAATGCGAGCACCACAAAAAAAAAAGAACTGGATGATGTTGTTCATATTTTCATTCCGCTTATTCTTGCGCTGTTGCCACCAGCTAGCCCTTCAAGGTACACTGAGGCTACAGCCTTTGCGATAAAATCCTTTTATGACACGGCCGGTCTGCGCATGTCATCAACCTCAGTCACTTTCGGCACGGAATTCGTTACATCAGTAACGTGCGTGGAATAAGGCAAATGCATCGCACCGTGATATCCCGCATGATATCATTATGTACATTTTAGCTGATTCCAGGTTACATGCACAAAGCGCAGCACTGCGGGTGTCCTAGACGTATTCAGTCGATTATATTGAATAAGAGTCCGACACCTGAGGCGCAGGAGCGAAAATTTGCCTCGCACTTTCGTCACAGTTATAATGCTCAACGCCAAACGCGAACTGGAAAGTTCTTTGAGAGAAATATTTGTTTTCATCAGCCCCACCAGAGGCCAAAACACCTCTCATTAATTTCGAATTAATGTCCCCTCGCCGCAACTGAGGCGATAATGTTCTCGGTAAACTTTCTACTCTCATCCACTTATCTCAGTATCTGCCGCCACCTACTAGTTTACCTTGTCCTCGAAACAATTCCGTTATACCAAGGGACCATTAATTACCTGCTCTCTGCATCAAATGTCCTGCCCCACACAATCTTCCGGATTTCAACCGGGCATCACTGACTCGGGCGACAAGCTGCTATTCGCAGCCTCATAGCAGCTGGCAAGCGCACCCACCGTTTCTTATTTTTCTAGCTAATTTCCTTTTAAGGTCAACCTCCAACCGCTGCTTTCTCTAAATGCGTGGATTCCTCGCCACTTTCAATACTTCACTTCTTGTCGTAAACTGCGGTTCCCATCCAAGACAGGTCAACACCGGACCAGTTTTCTTCATATTGATTTTTAAGCCAACTGCTGTTTTCAGCTGCACGTTCTCAATGATATGCTGTGCGCTCTTATAAACATTAAATGAGCAGAATGCTCTCATCAGCGAATCAGAAGTTTCTGGGTGTTTTTCATTAATATTTATATGCTGATAGGTCCTTACCGCCGCGGTGGCTTCGCGGTTAGGGCGCTCGGCGGCTGACCCGAACGACGCGGATTCTATCCCGACAGCGGCGGTTAGATTTCTGTGAAGGCGAAATTCTAGAGGCCAGTGTGCTGTGCGATGTCAGTGCACGTTAAAGAACTCCAAGTGTTTGAAATTTCTGGAGCTCTCTCATAGCCTGGCGTCTCTTATAGCCTAGCGTTCCTTATAGTTTGAGTCGCTTTTGGACGATAAGCCCCTATAAAATAAACTATGCTGACATGCTTCGTTAGCAAAAGGAAAACATCTCAGGATACAATGGGCACTCACACTAACTTGCATGTGAAAACATTTTTAAATGTAATGCAGCTCTAAATGATGACAGGTTTTTTTATATGTCGATAAATGTTTCTCCTTTCATAGACCCCTCAAAAGCAAGTTGTTAGGCTACGCTGCAGGTGTATTGAACGGAGGTTCACAACAATTTTCTTCGTCCAGCAAGAATAATTTTATGCTGAAGTGGGAAAGTAAAAAGAAATGCGAGCCACAGGTTGACCGGTTTGTCGACGAATTCGGCGCCATATTGAAGTCAGAAAACGTCTAGCCGCAATGACGCATCCTAAATGCGTTCGTACAACGCTGTTGTGCCACCTTTCAGCTAGTTGCACGTCGCGATAGGCGCAACGTTGCATTTCGGAAGTGTGTACGAGCGCACCAGCAGAGCTCTAAATGAGAAAACCAGGAGAGCAGTTGGAACGTGACAATGGCACCAAAGATTACGGTGCATATGCTCTCGTGCTTTGTCTGCAAGAATGACTCTTTGGATCAACCGGCTTCACAGTAGTGCATTTAGAAGGAGGACCAACTCTTCACTCCCGCTACGATACTTTTATCCTGAAGTTACGACGGAGAAACCGCTTTCGGAAATGTGCCTATTGCCGTCATGCTGTTCGCGCGAGCTTAACCCCTGCTCACTTTAAATGCCTACTGTTGTTAAGAATGACAATGACAATAAGATTGTTATCCAAGTGTGTTGTCGAGCACGTCATCATTCTCCTTATGTTCCGGACTGACTTCGCTACTTCACTATTACTTGCTTTCACACCCCCGAATACCTTGCCTCATGAGGTTGTTCGGGTGTGCACAAACACTGAGAGAGTTATTGGGCGTTTGCTTTTTTTCGTAACCATCCTAGCACCCGCCGCTGTCCTGTTACTCGGGTAAATTCTAGACCATGGCGTCATTAGGGTATAGTCATATTTCATAAAGCAAAGTGCTTTGAGCGTGACCCGTTCAGAAACATATCATGGGACTCATATATCTAAACTTGGTGCTCGCATTGAGTCAAAGCTGTGTAGCTAAGGAACTATCATGCAACTACCACTCGCGGCATTCGGGAGAGCTGCTCACAGCTGCTCAAAACGCCAGTATAGTGGAGAAGCATAAGTTGTAGTGCGCCATCGATAGCTGACACCCCAAATCACAAATGTCCCGGCATTGAGTTAACCTCAGAGAATTATCCAGGAGGAATATCCCAGTTTCAAAGTGCAGATTCCTCACTGGTGTAATCAAAAAGCTCTCCAGATGAAGAAAAGCAGATTGGGGGAGAGCATGGCTGTGCTGTCGCTTCCAATTCTTAGTACTGGGGGAATAGGAAGCAATGGCAGTAAATTGTTATTCTTTATTTTTTTTAGCAACTTCTTCTCTGAGCACAGCAGGGGACTGGCACACTTTGTTTCAGAAGTGTTGAAAGATACATCTGAATAGCATAATTCGCATTGCTCTAATCTATGAATAATCAAAAGGTTTAAGCCTCATTACTCGAAATCGATGGGAGCTATTCGTCAGGACGGGGGAAAGCACACCTTCGTCCCGTATAAAAGATTTACTTGAAAATATTCCAGTTTATTTTGTACTAGGTATTTTCGCATCGGACCTTCTCTTCTTGGCATCCAGGCATGCCTGCGCAGAGAGTAAGATGGCGGCGAAGAGGTTCAAGCCTCCGCATAGTCGGTAAAGGTTGTCGTATGAGCCCCTCATATCGCGGAAAGCACCTGCATAGAAGGAATAAAATCATAGATCAACACTATAGTGCGGTAGTCGAGAAATGGAAGCAAGCGTGAACGGCGTGAAAGTGGCACTGACAGTCTGGGTATCTAGGTTTGTATAAGTTTGACAGAGACCAAGAATGTATATGCTACCAAGGAAATCCTGTCGAAGAAAGGCCGATATTTATATCTCTTTCATTAGCCGGTTCACCTTTACCGCTCGCCCTTGCAAAAAAGCACAGATGTCCTGGTGTTTAAAAAGTGGACATTCACAAAATTTTCAACGTGCTGCAGTTTGAATCTTCCCGCACTTATCGCCTTCTATAATAAGGAAATATTTCGAATCCAGTTTCATGATAGCAGTACCCTGCTCTTATATTTAGGCCACTCTTACCGGAATAGTTTTTGCAAAAACAGAATTCTTTCATTTCCATTGGTCGCGTACAATAAAGCTACATTGTTTTGCTCTAAAGCCACCTTATTGAGATACATTTATACTTCACGGTTCATTTCAACTCCTCCCGTAAAAGCTGCGGCTAGTTCATATTAAGTTGTCATGGTTCTTGGCGATTTTCTTCTGTTTGAGATATCTATGACGCAGTTCTGAATTGTGCAAATAGCCGGGGCAGTGCGCTTCTACTAAAGGAGCACCGAATAATCCGTGTGCTATACAGAGCATCCCGTGGTCAGATAGAGAGCAAATTAAGCAGCACTTTATTTCTTACATTGCTACAGTTTCGTCCGCTTATAATGGTCGGAACATAGCAGCAGGAGTTATGTAGGTGTAATGCGTCTCGCTATTCCATCGCAAGAGTAACGTCAGCACAATATCCGCATAGCGCTAACACATGAAAATATGCCTAAATGAGCAATAATTTGCAATTGTTATGCATAGAAAAACAAAATTAATCGAAAAATAGACAGCAGGCATCCAAGTACTTTGATAAATACGCGTTTTAAGTTGAGAGCAGCTGTACATTTAAGCTTCTTGGAACTCGCCGGCGCTTCTCCTTGTCTCATCTGCTGCCGTGGACCCATCTCCTGCGATCAGCAGTACACGTGCTGCACAGTTCTCATAGTAATGGTTATGCCCACAAATAATTTTTGCCTCGGTGGTGAGGCACTCACCAGGCATGCGGCAAGAATTGCAAGATCTTGGAAGGTGCCACCAGATAGTGACGATTGAATTACTATCATAAGGAAGGGCGACTAGCGACTAGAGAAAGCACCGCCATAGATACTACATCGAATTCGGGGGGGGCAGCGACGATAGTAAACATTTTATTTGTTCCCCATGGTCGCATAATCATAAAAGCAGCTCTTTCAGGCCAGCAAAGCAAGCAAGGCACACTGTAGGACTCTTTCTTATCAGCATGAAGACTGAGGTTAAATTATGCGTTGCCTACTGCGGTAACTCACAAACGTTACTCTACGCTGTAAGCAACAATGAGCATATATTGGATTGAAAAGGGACTAAGATGCCCTCTATCCCACTCCATTTTAGGGGCAAGGTGTTCTGTCTAATCCTTGGGGTAGCTTTTCATCGCTAAAAATACGAAATACTTACAGTTGGCAACAGAAACAAATTCCTTCTTGAACGCATTGGAAGTCCTAGCACTTAAGGCGCTTTTAGCCAGAATTTAACTCTCCTCTGTATTCTAATGTCAGCACCTCCTGTCCCCGTTTAAATTCCTCCTCCAATCGGTTACGACATCTAATTATTATACTTTATGGTGGGAATATGGCCCCGTTACCAAGCGCCAGCTTTCCGCATATTAAGTGATCGCTGTTTAAGCCTGGACATGAGCTGCACACCCTGTACCTTAAAGAGAGTGCGGTAGACAATAGCTTACTCTCTTGTTACTCCTATATAAACCTGTTCGTGCTCAAAGAGTGTACTATTTGTAACTTGTCGCTTCATTCGCTTGTTCTTGTTACAGGCATTAATGAGCACTGTTTCATATTTCAAAGAGCAGAACGGATGTTCTTCGGTAAATGATTGGCTTTCTAAATAGGTGCAAAAACGAGATGCGGCAGCATTAACATCACGTATAATAAGACGAACTGATGATTACTCACCCACAATAGAAGGCTCGCAGAAAAGAAGTGGAACTGTGGCAAGGCCCATGAGGCCCCAGGACGCGGCGACGCTTTCCACTCCCAGAGAGTCTGCTACAAGAACGGGCTTGAAGGCGTTCAAGTAACCCTGCTGGATTCCAGCCACAAAGGTGACCGCGCCTACAGCCCAAATGCCGCCAACATGCGGCATCAGCCAGAAAGCGAGAGAGAGCAGAGCCAGGCTGAGCGCTGCTATTGGGCTCCGACTATGTGCCACCCTGTCCGCTATAACAGGAATCGCAAGGCGTCCGAGAAACCCTCCCAAGCACTGAAATATCACAAGCTGTGCTGCGGTGCTGAGTGGGACACCTTTGTCCCGAGCGTAGTCGACGATTGTAGAGGTGAACAGCGGTAGCGTGAAATCTGCCGAAACCATTGCCACTAAAAGCACATAAAAACACGGCGATTTCAACACCCTTGTAACTTGTGACACAATACCTTCACTTGTGACGCTTCGTTGCAGACTGTCTGGTGGCCCTCCCATACATTCCTGTGGCTTCCTCGCAAGCCCTGCTGTCACTATCGTTCCAAGGACGTCGGTACTTGTGCTCACATTGTCACCGCTTTTTTCATACACCTTTTGAGGCGCGCACTCAGGTGGCTTGATGACATCGCGACAACCGCTTGATGCTTCTGTTCGGTCTGTAGTTCCGTACGCAGTGCCGTTCCCTTCGTTCACCAGGTGGCCGGGAGCGCTTCGGGCTTTGCGCGAAAGGCACTCCGTGGGACGGGCGTACCGCAGCAGCAGTGACAGCGGAATCAGGTTGAGGGCCATGCCTCCAGTCAAAATAAGAGCGCCTCCTAGACCATACTCGAACGCCAGGTATGACAGCAGCGAAGGGCCAACGATGCCTGACAGCGATATTCCTAGAAACTTCAGGCCTGTCGCGGCGCCTCGATATTGGTCAAAGTATGCCACGATGTGCACAGAGGTTCCGATCACAATAATTCCGAACGATGCTCCTGTTTGGAATAAATAAAAATAACGTAAGATCCTACCATGTTTCTTGGTCTGCCATGCATCATAAACTGAAACTGTGCATGGCTTATAGGTTACACAAGTTGTTGTGCATTAAGTCTGTTCGGATTATTAGCGCCACATGATCAATGTGTGTAAATTGATGTGAACAAAAACTGCGCCAGAAGCATGAGCCCTGCCGGTTGTCAGTAATAACGGGAGAATAATTTCATTTTTCTTGTTCAGTTTTCTTACACTTGCGTACACTAGAGTCTAAATGTGCAGTCCGCTCGGATTTTAGAGCCGCTTATGAGCATAATGATACCAGACGAAAGATCTAATGATGGCATGTAGGGAAGATCTTTCGCGGCTGTTTTTGTGCTCAGAAGAGATAGCTCAAGATTCCTCAAAAAGTTTCAATGCACTCTCTCTGTCTCTGTACGCACTTGGTATACAACGAAAAAATCGCGAAAAGAAAAGCATTAGCATTACCAAGTCGTGTTAATATTGTGTTTCGGGTTCTCCCTGTTCTCCGCGATCCGCCATTCCACTCAGTTTTACAAAGCTGCCATTTCGTTACTATTGCGGCTTTCATCGCCTTCGTCTTTTATAACAGCTTTGGTACTAGGACATTGGTTCACTTTTCGTCACCTTAGCGTACAACGTCTTTAGTTACGATAAAATCGGTCACACTTCTCTCTCCTGTTGGCCGCAACTGTTTGCGCCCTTCGTCACTTTACTGGCCGCCGACGCTAATACAGGTAATTACGCTTTTGGTCTCATCGGCCTGGCTGGTGCCACCGCCTTATTCCTTGACACCGGCTTGATGTCTCCCTTATTTTCCGAGAACGATGTTACGACCTTATCTACCCTGATTCCTCTACGCAACTGGAACTTGTGTCTATAACGGCTTCCTGTCCGGCGTGTCTGCCAATGTGACAATCTGCTTACCGCCTCATTGCGCACACACTTATTGTGTCTTGAGTCAGCTGAAGAAAGTGGCCTAGGAAATTAATTTGCTGCACCCCAAATCTTCATTCGTTGGACCAGCCACTGATGTTTTGCATGTTGCGCGTGTTAAGCATCACCATTAAGCACCCGCTCCTCAGTTAAGAGCGCGCCGCCAGCCAAAACCTCCACCAAGTTAATTGTGGAGTTGGAGTTATCTATGAGACAAACTTGGACAACCAGCAGCTACGCACCGAAAAACAGCTCCAAGCAGCATTTGCTCTTGAGTCGTGGGCCCCGACGCAGATTCATAGCAAGGCTGACTTCATCTTGTGAATGCGTACCGTGACACTATGTTTCCGTTCGCAACCGATGCCTTAATAGCCATCCATTTATCACTCAGTTCTCCTTAGACGTCTTCGCCTATTTTACTGCCGGTGCGTCAAAACAGCTGCAAATTATGCCGCTATACAAATTCACAGTTCGCATAAAAACGTTTTTGCGGTCAATGCGCTTCCTGTTTCTTTTATGCAAACAAAGATAAAGTTACCATAACAGGATATTTTGGCCGCAGCGTGTGTCATGGTCTTTGAAATACGCATACCGAATGGTTCCAATATCATATGTACAGTGCGCATTTTATGAGATTCCTATGCAGAGGCTTTAGAAGCGTCTCCGAAGAAGTATCGCAGTGTTCTTGCACGCGATGGGTGTCTAAGCCAAAACTAAGTCTGCCTGAGATCTTCTTGAGAGATATGCGTAATCCCCATATGATAATTTATGCAGGCCTCTAGTTTAGGAGAAAGTAGTAACACTAGCAGTGTACGGAAGGTGAAAGAAAGAAGGTTGTAGCATTTTACAGTAAATTCCGCAATATGCGGTACTGTCCAATGAAAAGATATCCATCATTATCTCACGTACACTATTTTTTTCTAAACGTTTTTGCCAATGATGTGAAGGAGGCCGCACGTTTAATAGTGCTGTAGCTTGACTGCGGTGAGTTGATAAAAGGCTGTACAAGACGAGAGTCGGACTTGGCGCAACTGTCAACTGAAAATTTATTTGATAGAAACGTGAATATTAATGGAAATGAGAACCACCACTGTGCATACGTGTCACTTTTTAACAACTGCGCGAGCTGTTGCTATCAAACGCCATCTCTCTCGGTTTAAAAGAGGGAGTCGTTAGAAGCCTTGATGTGACAACGCATTACCAGGTATTCGCGACTAGCGATTCTAGTTAACTTGACTGCCACCACGAGTCACGTGGCTTTTAGCATTCAAATATAGCACGTTGAAATCATCCGTGACAAAAAAAAAACAGCGAGAATGACCGAGTGGCTGCAAAAGACCACATGAAAGGCCCGCTGTGGTAAAGGGCACTGGTTGAAAGCAGCCCCGAATTCCTGCTAATGTTTAAGCGTAAAGGTAACGCTCACCTAAAGATCACGCGCTGAAGTTTGTTATCTGTCAGTTACCTTGAGTGAAATTGTTTAATAGGTATATCACAGCGAGCTCTATATATTAAATGTGGGCCTGGCAGTTGAGAGATTTTTAATGCGCTTCCTCTTTTGTTGGACGTTGAGAACTACCTGCCGTAAAAGTACAGAATGCTGAAGAACGTTGAAGAAACGACTGTGACAAAACAACAAGTTTTTGGGCTTAGTGCCACTTTCTGCACAGTTCGGTGATGTGTCCTAGCGGTGACCCAAATTGAACGAGAAATTCCTCTCAACTTGGACCAGGCTCCGTCGTAAGGCTAGAAATTTTTCGCTGCGTCCTTTAAGTGCTATGCCACATCTAGGTAGAGTGAATGAATCAAAATCGGATGCTAAGTCAGCTAGAAAAACGTAATACGTAGTTTGGTAATTTTGGAGGAATTCACTTAACATTTTTTGATTATTCACGCTTCGTCACTGGCATCCGTATGCATTTAGGCAACATGTCCTAGTGAACATTAATATGCGTTTTGAAATATCAGCAAGTTGTTGATCCTTCTTTGAGAGCGTGAACCGCTGTTTATATTCCCCTTTGTCGGCATAGCCACTACTCACTCATGTTGCCTTAGAAGCTGAATGTAACTAAATTTACAGGCAAATTTCTCGCTGACTTGCTGAAAAGATATTTCCAGATAACAAGCCGCATTAGCAACATAACTAAGCACGCCCAAAGCGAGCTTGTGTTTTTACGCCGTTACATGGCACTGCACCTCCGTCTGCAAAGGTTATGAAGTATTTAACAAACGCTCATCCCGAACTGCATTACGCTTGCACAGTTTTAGACCCTCATCAGTCAATGCTTTCTTTTGCCCTCGAATCATTTTATGAATCATTTTATCGAATAATTTTATGGTTGCTCCTTTCACTCAAGTGTCACTAAACTGAAGTTCATGTGTATTCTTCTATCTTTACAACTCTTAGTGCACGCCGCAAAAAAGCCTGACTATATTTCTGATTGTTCTATAAAGTGTCACACAAATTAAGTCAAAATGTAACATTTCATCCTTCGACTTAACAGGCAAACAATCTTTTTTATTAATTCTAAAACTCACCATTTCAAAATTGTGCCATCATATCTGATCACTGTGTTACTCATCCCCTGTTCAGGGCAAAGTGCACCTACCATCTGCACACACCCCAGTGCGTCTTACCATTTCTTGGTCGAGACGACAAAACACTATAATAACATTCCTGTCGATGCGGTAAGTACACTGATCAAGCACACTTTAATGGAGCACACTTCGATGAAGGCCAAATTCCAGAGGCCCGTGTGCTGTACGATGTCAGTGCACGTTAAAGAACCCCAGGTGGTCGAAATTTCAGGAGCCCTTCACTACGGCGTCCCTCATAGCCTGAGTCGCTTTGGGCGGCTAAACCCCCGTAAACTATAAATTTAAGGCGACCACTGAAAAAATCAGGGCCAATTTTTAGCAACCAACTCGCAAAAGGGACATTTCGGACATCATTAACTATATGAAGGAATAAATAACATTCCCGAGTTCTCGGTCGAAAAGTGGTAGGTGCTGCTCACTTTGAATTTAGCCGCAACACACCCACCCTTAAATTACATAGCGGTTATGTACCGAATAACATCAACTTAAGCGTCGCTTTTTATTTAACTCCGATTACCGGAACAAATAGGGTTTTCTGGCGGGCTAGTTGGTGCTTCTCGAGTTGAGTTGAGCTGAGGTGAGTGCGTTTCTACAGGTGGCATTAGCCTTGCTTAGTCTGTTGGTGGTTCTCGTTCATGATTAAGCTGCGCGGAAGAACGAGGACAGAGACTAGCAACATGTTCTTTCGCGCAGTTTAATAATGAACCAGACCAGGTACCCTAGTGTGAAATTCTTTGCATTCTACCGCTCTTACGAAAATGTGGAAGGTAGCAGAAAGTGCGCAATGCTTTAGCGGTGCGTCCCTTCGGGCGACCTTGTACCAATCAAGTCCAGTATGGAGTAGTAACACTAGCACCCTGGCTGTTAGGTTTATGTTTGCTTCCCGGCACAAACGTAGCACGCAACAAGGATGGCAAGTGGAAGGGTAGTGGGGAAGCGCTTGTCGTTTACACACTCTCTTGTTTTTGTGGCGCCAAACATTTATTCCAAAAAGTTAGCCTGGGACTAAGGAGCTGTCTGCACAGCCGAAAGGCTCACACAAAAACAGCAGCTATGGCGCACTTGGAGCACCCTAGCACAACCTTTTGACAAATAATTGCAGTCAAGTCAGAACATGAGTAAGGGAGCACTCAGAGACATGCTACGACTATTTTTGTGTTGCCGTGCAAAACATAAGCAGCCAATTTTAGAAAATATGTTTTAACAAATCGGCTTTCGGCGCTCCTCTTTTGTTTCTGACTCCCTCCGTTCCCTCCGCCTGCCCCGTATCGATACGGCAGCATGTCTCGCATATAGCAAAAAGAAGATTACAAATTCCCGGCTTTTATTCACCCTTTCCTTGACTCAGTGAAAGCGACTGCTATGTCATTGCTCATAGCGCGCTCTTTCCGTGTTTTTGATGGGTGCCTTTACGACAGCCCGTCCGTTCATGGCGGTGAAAATCGCTTTTCGGTTCGCATACAACATTCTGTGTCATTATCATCTCTTAATCCTTTGCGATATATACGAAGCAGGTAAATTTACTCTCGAAATAAGGTTTTCTTATTAACTGCTGTATTACACGATACTGCAGTCCGGAGGACCGAAAGTGTGGCAGTCGTGAACAATATTACGAGACCGTACAAATGGGCCTGTGAAACAAGATGCCGCACCTGATAATCTCAATGAAGGGTGCAGCTCAATAGGGCCACAGCCTAAATCTATGCTGATTCACCGATTGATACCAGTGACGATGCGCGCTTAATGCTGCAGCGGCGCTGCATGCCTAGAAAGTCGAGGGATGCGCTTTAACGCTTGCACCCGCGCAGCAACGCTATTATGTAGCTATATCTGCACTGCGAACCTCTGTCACATGTCGATCCTGTTTTGTTAAAAAGAGGAGCGGGGGCTTCTTGCGTGGTAGGGATGTGCGGGAACACTTTGTCAGTTGCACAAAAGACCGGCACGTCCTCTCAAGTGGCGCTGTTTTCTTCTACCAGCGTGGCAGTAGGGATCCTACTTTCGTATCTGAAACCGCATATATAATGCGAAGTTAAGAGGTGTCAAATTTAGCTCTTAATGATCGAGAAATTCGGCCTCTCTGTTTTTGGCGACGGGATAGGGCTAGGTCATAATTTACTACAAATCAGCATTGGGCTAATAACGCAGTGACCAAGACAAGTGCCAGGTCGCTGGAGTTGTGTGACTCCCTTGCTGGGAGTTGTGCACCGGCGTCGGCTTAGCGCCAATTTCCGTAATCTCCGAGCTGCTGCTGTGATTCTGCTGTTAGAGTCTCCTAAAGGCTCAAGACTGAAAACGGCGCAGAAAACAGGACAACATAGAGAGAAGCAACACAAACAGCACCGAACTTACAAACTGAGTGTATTTCATGCGAAAGCGCAATAAATACAGGAGATACACATAAAATAAAATAAAAGAACACTACGATATAAAATTGATACAATTGCGGGTCAATATCTAAAAAGGCTATCTCTTTTCTCGATAAGCGAAGAGACGGCACGCTCAAGCACTTGTCACCTCTCGTGTGGATGCCCAAAGCTTCGTACAGTTCTCTTTTTTGTTGGCTTGCGTACGTGCGCAATACGGTGCGATGAGGCGGTGAGAAGGTGTGCGTGTAGTGTTTTCGGCACCCAACACATTGCTCAGGTTGTGCAGGAAAGTAAACGGGGCAGAGAAAAAGTGAGAATCTTGCAGCACTAAGCCCGGGACGCAATATGTTGACTGCCAAAGCAAGGTGATCTATGAAATCCCTGTGTCGTGCGGTGCCACTTATGTTGGCCAGACTAGCCGCTGCTTAAATGACAGATTAAGAGAGCACGCTAATGATGTCAGAGTAGGCAGAGGGGTCGCACTCGCCAAGCATGTGACAACATGCAAATGCACTCCCCAGTTCAACAGAAGCAAAGTGTTGCGCACCTACGCAAGCCAACAAAAACGAAAACTGTACGAAGCTTTCGTCATCCGCACGAGAGGTGACAGCTGCTTGAGCGTGGCGTCTCTTCGCTTATCGAGAAAAGAGAGAGCCTTTTCAGACATTGACCTGCAATAGTATCAATCTTATATCATGGTGTTCTTTTAGTTTTTATGTCCACTTTCTGTATTTATTGCGCTTTCGCATGAAATACACTCAGTTTTAAGATTGGTGCTGTGTGTGTTGCTTTTCTTTATCTCGTCCCGTTTTTCGCGCCGTTTTCAGTCTTGAATCATGAACCAACTGGCCCAATAATCATCCCTTTTGCTCCTGAAGGCACATTTCTGAAGGTTTTAAACGACTGAGTCTGTGAGGAACGCCGTCGTCAAGGGCTCCGGATAATTTCGAAACCTGGGTTTCCTAACGTGCGCTGACGTCGCACAGTACACGGGCCAATAGCATTTCGCCTGCAAGAAAATGCGCCCGCCGCGGCCGGAATCGAACACGTGTCTTTCGCGTCAGCAACCGATCATCATAACAACTTAGTCACCGCGGCAGCTTTCCATCTGAAGGTGAAATATTAATTTCACTTCACTTTTATTTCCCAGACTTAGATGAACATCTTTGATGGCTTGACTTTTATGTACACACCTTTTAGCACGCAGAGTAGCATGTACAGTTGCATGCAGATAACTTTCCACAATATCACAGCACAAAATAAAAGTACTTGCCGTACAAGAATCCTAAAGTTACCGACATCCAGGTCATATTCGGAACGAAGGCGGATGCGACGACAGCTATTGGACAAATGAAGGCACCTGCCAGGATCGTGTTGTGAATGGACACTCTATGCTGAATGGCTCCGAGTGCGAAACCTTCGAAAAAAAGTAAAAAAGTGATGCCGTCATGAGTAACGAATCAGTCAATGCCGCCTAAAAATCATCGCCGCTACTGTAGCGTAAAGCACCGCACAACATGCCAGCGAATTCTTAGTCAGATCACATTAAGCATGGTTGATGTGGCAATCGTTACGTGTTCATACAAGTATATTGGCAATGATATGCGAAACATGAGGGGTATCTTCATTTGTCCATGCGATTCTACGAAACGCAAAGTATGGATGTTAAGGTATATGAACTAATACGCAGTTTTAAGAACTTTCGAGGGTGTCATCAGGAACTGTTCCAGAACGACAATTCTCGGTCACGTCGGTTCGCCAGCAAACATTAGCTGCACGGGAACGTTTTATTAGTAGCAGCAATACGAATCAGCGCACAGGCATCAATGGTCCAAGCCGGTTTTGATGTTGGTAATAAACATTTGGAGGTGGTTGGGTCAAAGCGCTTAATAAATTTTTCGCAACACAGATCGCAGAAAACGGAAGTTTGCTAGCAAGAATTTTATTGTGTGCGAAGCAATTACGCGTGCCAGCTGTACAATAACTTTTCCCAGAAAATCATCATTAAAAACGCTATTTGTGGTGCCACTAGCTTCCAGTAAGAACACTTTCGTAGTCGTAATTGCAGTGAGCTCCCGTTACCGGTGCGGACCACATCTTGGGAGTTTACGTTATTCCTGGCATTGGCTGTTGTTGCCGTTTTGCACCATATTGCTCCCTCTTTTTATCACTCCATAGAAGCAGACAACGTGTCTTTTTTCCATCGTGGAAACAAGCCGCCTGTATTTATTTTTTTCTCCGACACAAGACACAATACTCATCATCTAAGGTTTTGAAGCACACAGATGCCATTGACGCTGAAACAAATTTTGCGAATTGCGACGTTATGATCTAATGATAACAAGCATTTTTTTTTGTTTCTCGAATGTAACTACAGCAAAATCCGGCTGTACCGCCTGATCAAAAGTATACAGCTCAAGTAGTCTGATTGTGGGGCCTGCAGCATGGCCCGTTATGGACCCTAAGCGAAAGAAATCTCTCGAAAGAGGACTGACTTTGCGTCCTCAATCCTCCCAAGGTTTCGAATGCTTGATGTTCTAGGTAGCTACGCTAAACTGTTTAAAAGCAAGCCCCTTGTCCTGTATAGTTTAGACGGGGGCAGCATATAGGATTGAGTCCGGAAAATTATACAGATCACCAAAGTCGCAATAAATGTTTTCTTACCAGAGGAAGTTAACTCTGCAGTGAGAAAACGATGAGTGCCAATAGCGCTGTCCTCCGTGCGTAGCGTTCTCCGAACGATTGAACCACTACTCATGTGGCACGTTGGGACAAAAAAGATTTGAATCCACATCCGTGCTTCTTTGATTTAATCTATCAGCAGTAAAGACCTCCCCTCTGCAGTCAATAGTACACTTGGCACTATGCTTTATTTTCTTTAAGGCCAACATTTAGCCTTGCGGATTTTACGCAGGATTCTGGCTATACACGTTATGCTAAAGTATTTAGAAGTGCGGCGTAATTACCCATTAAATTTGTCGTTGCCATGTCGACAGTTTTGGGCCACGAGGCGACGCTTCTGGGCACGGCGAAATTGTCCATGAAGAGGACGAACAACAGACCGCTGTTCGTCTGTGGAATGGACACGAGGAGGCTCATGCATGCCGCGATGAACGGAATCGTCCAGCAGCTGTCCACAAATCTCGCAGAAGGGTGCAGACCCGTTCTCGAGGGCGTGATCACAGGTGTAACCATCGTTACCTTCACCACATGGAAAATGTCAAGAAAAAAAAGACCCATACTGTGCGCTTCCCGCATGCAGCATTGAAAACATTAAGCACTTTCGTGGGAACACGGAAATTCCCACGAAGAGCGCACAGATACTTCGACTGATGAGGTCTTCCTTTTTGACTCACCATCTAAAACCTTTATCCACCGCCGTGCTTTTCACAGAATTCAAATTTACTCAAAAGTCAATCACGCATTCAATTTCCTACAAACGACACTGTCCATTGCTGCCCTGCGAGCCAAGTTCCGAAGTTGTACACGTTCACGTTAATGATAACAAACACCATTCCCAGCAAGTGACCATGGAACCCTGTTTTCCTTAGAACGTTCAGCAACATAAACCTGTGTTTTTTTTTCAGAGAGAGATAGAGAACTGTAAGAACTTGAAAACTGCCTTCAATGCGGTCCTCTGCGAAGAAGGCCCCAGAATCTTCACTTCAGTTAGGGGCCGAGGATCGAAGCAGCGGAGTGTTGCAGCCAAGAGGACACGCTCACGCTGAAACCGAGGGCAGTCACAAAGTAGGTGTTCTATTGTTTCGTCGCACCCTCAGTTCTGACACGCAGGAGAGTCTGCCATTGCGATTAAGGGGGAGTAGGCATTTGTAAACGCCACTCCCAGCCACAGGCGACACAACAGCGTAGCATCGCAGCGGGAGAGGCCGGACGGAGGACTGAGTTGAAGTAAGAGGTCTAGGCAGTGCAGACGGCATGCGGAGTTTCCAGTAGAAAACCATAACGCTAAAATCTCATTTCGGTATAGCATTCGCAGATGTCTTGCTGCGTCGGCTCATGTCAACGGTTTCTTTTCAGACAAGGTTAATTTGTCTAGTGATGAAGACTGCAGGCATGGAAGTGATTGTATACACGACAAACAAGCCGACTTTTGTTTAGCTTTAACGATTTATTAGGCGGCAGTAGGGCCCGCAAACAAAAACAATTCAGCGGCGGCGATACCAGCAACTTTCTTGCACAAACTTCGGGTTGAGATTAGCAATGAATTTTCGTCATGTCCTATTTAAACACGATGGCCACCTTTCTGTATAACACGTGAACAAGCAATGAAAATTGCCGAATATCTAGAAGCTACAGCAGAAGGTGATAATTGTTCCAGAGTTCCACGAGAGTTCCAGAGATGTCGTTACAGAGATTTATTACATGTCCAAAAGACCACAGAAGAGATTTATTGCCGAGTTGGGCAAAGTGCGACCACAGAAGAGATTTATTGCCGAGTTGGGCAAAATGCGACAGCACTTTGCCATTCGTGTCTACATACGAATCCTTCGTTGCCAGCTTTGTGATTTTCGTCAAAATATTGTAATTGGTTTTTACAGAGGACTTGTAGCGCACCAGTGAACTGTAACTGTACCTGGCATGGTGAAACGCGGAATGTGCCAACACCCCGCGCAAACTACTGCAAGGAATCAGTTTTATATACCCTCCCGTCACTGTTAAATCGGTTAGAGCAAGAGTCATTTTACCCCTTTTTTAACTCAAATTCAAAGATTAAGTTATTTTTATCAAGTTTACTTACGTGAGATGCGTATTGTTTCAGTCATTTTAGTTAGAGCGTTCGTTTCGCTAACAACTGTATTCAAATCAATTGTTTCATTTCTTGATGTATGCTTAGTGACTGATTCAACATGTAACACTCGTGCTTTGTTTTCGTTTGTTTTTTTGTTTTGTTTTTACCTGTTACACATTTGTACGACAGCCGTATTTGTATGTGCGCCAATTTGTAAAGAGGCACGACCCAAGCCAAGCCGCTGTCATGGCTTTTAGTCCTGTCTATTTCTCTCAAGAAGGGGAAATCAAGAATTGAATTCAACTGAATTGATTATTTTTATTCACAGATATAAAAAACAAGTACTGCCGAAGTATTGCCTACAGTCCTGGCATTATGCTCATCAAATATAAAAATCCTACCGGATTTGAAGCACAGTAACAGGTAACGAAATGTAGAACATCAAAATATCGCATTATGTCCAGGCTCATATGAATAAATCAAAGAGTGCACGGGATAAAACCAGACACCCTTTCCAAGTCACCATATTACTCATGAAATCTAGACAACGTTTGCGAGCCAATTCCAATGACACGAACTGCACTAAGGCCGAACACAGCGCTGTTTTATTCCATGCCCTAACGCAGGCTAAGCAGTTCTGCCACTGTGTTGTGAGTGTAGCCCGGCAACGGAACGTGCTTAAGTTTGCTCCCTTCACCGCGTCATTGCTCCGTTTTAGTGTCACAGTTATTGCTGCTTTGCTCAGCCGCGTTCAACTCTATTGGTAACGCGTGATCATGATCTTTTTAATAAGGTTTTAGGTCAGACTGAACAGAGTTTCGTTGTGATAACGTGCTGCAGAAAGAACTGTTTATTTTCGCAGGAAAAAGTGCGATGCTGAGCTTCGCATGAATTTTTCTACAGTATCTACTTTTCATTTTCATATGACCAGTTTCACTTTGTTTTTCTTCTGCCATTACATGATTTTCTGTTGGGGATTTCTGTTTGGTAATGACTTCCTCTTGATGGTATTATTTTCCCTGCTGCCGCTCTCGATGTAGATGTTTGTTCTATGAGAGGTGGGGCCTGTCAAGCCACAAAACCGTGGCTTTTTTTCTCGCCTTCCTTATCACAGTTTGCTTTGCAGCGTTTTTATCGTATGTTTATATCACGTAAAATTTTGACTGTGGTGGAATAAATAAATTCAATTTCCCATTATATTTACTGTTCTGTTATGGGCGTCTTTGGAAACACACAAACTCTTAATGGCTGCAGTCCTGCTTGATTGTCGCGAGGACTTCCTTCGTGTTTTATGCACTCAAGTCAGCATTTACTGTCTACTTTGGCATGCTCATATTATCCAATGGAGCTGGGCTACGCACGTTGAGGCTTGGAGCACGCAATAAATTCACTGCATTTGCTTCAGTCCCGCACGAGCAAGAGAACATATCTATGTGCCTAGGTGTAGCCTGCTTAAAAAATAATTCAGCCTTAATTTACAGAGCGGCAAAAAATCTTATGTATTGTATAAAAGGAGGCCAATAAAATTTATTTACTAATACCCTTGCTTTTAATCTAGGAACCTCGGTTCATTAAGGTGCGCAGTTTTGAAAATTCTGAGTGGAGAAACTCGCGCCTTTTCAGCCGCTTTCCCGTTCACGAAGGCTCAGCTGTTTATGTTGCTGCCTGCTTATAAGAGCAAATTTTTGTCCGCCCTGAACTGAATTCTATGGATGGTGTGGCGGATCATTGCGCATAAATAATAAGATGCAAATAGGAAGACGAAAAAGAACGATGAATTCAATGATGTACAGGCCGTCCTCAATACTGACCTTTGCCGTACACGCGGTAGAAAGACGGGACAAGGTGGTTGTTCAATGTAACTCGCTGTGAAGCTTGAGTCTCCTAACTTTACCTCCAGGATTCTTACGTAGACAAGGCTATTCTTCACTGTTATTTTTTGATAAAAGGCACCATCACCGAATTAAATACAGCAACGTCCCGGTGTGTTTTTGAAGAAATGCTTCTTTCAATAGCATAGCTTAAGGCATGGCCGCATCACTGGGTTCTTAGAACCACCTTTTTGAGGAAATACTGTTGCTTACAACCGTTAATTAAAAAAAATCGAAACAACAGTGATTAGCAAGATATCTTTTGCGTAAAAAACACTTTTCACTATTTAATTCTTTCCTGTTTTCCGCCCAGCCTTTAACGCAGATTGATAAGCTTGAAAGGTATTTAACACTCTGCCAGTCTGCCGTATATATGGGTAACAAGGCAATAAGCTGTCCACTCGCGCATTCCCTTTTTGGGCAGTGTATGCGGCTCAAGTCTTAGGTTAGATTTCAATCGCTAAATATATGGAATGCTTACTCTTAGTAACGGAGGCACATTTCAAGCGCAAAGCATAGTAAATCGATGGAAGGAGCATTTTAAACGCGGCACCAAAGGACTTCAGCCTATCGGATAGCAGAGATTGAAACCTTTGTCAAGATCTTCGCAACTGCGAGCAATATAGAGAGTCGCATGTTCTGAATAGAAAATTTGTTTCCGCCCCTAACCTTAGTATTTCGTATTATTTTTTGGAAATCCCCCCCAGGGCTTGGGCAGAAAGCCATGCCCCTAATACAGTGTGCGCTAGAGGAGAGTTTAGTCTCTTTTTACTCCGATTAAGTTAATTCATGTTAAGAGTGTAAATATAGGGCCGATGAAATAACTGTTCGTCTTTCCGAAGCGCACGGAGCTTATACATTTTACCACAGAGCGAAGGCAGATACGACGGTAAATACTGCAGTAACAAAGGAAGAGTATCAGAATGAGTCTAAACTTTATTGATATGCTGTTCAGCGGTTATGGCAGTGGTCACTTCACCATCACCTTAGCCTCACTCCAGTGCTTAAGATTTAACAAAACCAGCTGCGCTAACGTAATTAGAGCCGAAGCGAACATGTGCAGGCGGATTCTTTTGAATTCTTTCAAAATACTTAAGAGAATTTTTACTGCATTCGAATCACTACAAAAGCACGGATTTTTCCTAAGACGACGATGAGCGGGCAGTACCGCCGGAAGGCGGGGATGGAGATTTATGAAGACGACGCTCTGCAATGCACAGCGCGAGTGTAGTGAACATTAACACGAAGGCAACAACGACAACAACAACATCACGAGGCGCGCTCGGCTGCGACTATAGCCTGCACTTCGATCTTATCCAAGAGGCCGAGAAACGATACGTCAAATCTGCACGGTTATCGAAATCTTTGTTCCGCGAGCAGTCGCTTTGTTGCGAGGAATATATGCTGCTCTGCATGAGTCGCCTAGCTGGCTTCCCTAGTTAGATGCATGTGCTTGCCTCCCAGAATTTTGATGTCTGCAATGTTGGGAACGTGCGCGGGTATGGTGAGCTGTTACGCAGCCTGTTGTTTAACTGCATAAGCATACTGAGATTCTCCTCTTCGGCAATATTTCCATGCAATACGGAAGGAAAACGCTGGGGCGATAGCCTAGTGAGCTCTCGCAGAGGTCATTTAAGCTGATCTGTTCACGCCGCCGTGAGTTAGACTCCCAGTTGTGGATATTGGTTTGATTTCTTTTTGTGCCTGTTTCTCTACGCCCACATACATCGCAATAGGCTATTCTGTTGGGCTCTGAACCTCCGGATTATTGCTGCCGCGCTAATCTAGTACGCGATATCTGATACACCAAAAATTGAGAAGCTACAGCCAAATTACTAACACGAAAATCAATTCGCCAGCGTTCCAACTATTGGCGATTTCATTGGAGTATCGACAATAGACAATTCCCATGGAAAATCAGTTTTGGTTCTGCACCTTATACGAATATCCGAAGTATATTTTTTTAGTGTAACGAATGTCCGTATGCAAGATTTTTTTTTTTAATGTGTCGTGTCCGGCTCTGTTATACGATTCCTCCCTGACTAAGTAAATTGTACTCCTTTAGTTTTGTCATTAAACCTTCAAAGTGTTTATTAACTGGCTCATAGCGTTTAATGCCCCAAAGCGAATAAGGCTGTGATCGACGCCAGAGTGAAGGCCTGCAGATAATTTGGCCACCTGAGGTTATGTAACATGCGCTAACAACGCACAGTACACTGGTCTCTAGTAATTCGCCTCCATCGAAATGCTATTACCACGCACTGGATTCAACCTGCGTCTTTCGGGTCAGCAGCCGCCGCCAATAACCACTAAGGAAACGCGGCAGCCTGAGCTCTTGAATGATTGTAAACTTATTTCACTTAGGCTACCTTTAATACCCCCTTCCCCCCTGTTAGCATGAGAAAGAAATACTTCAGGAACCTGTACCGACGCCTTGCCAAAAGCAATAAATGTTCCCATTCCGCCCGGCAAAGCGTCAATGGGCAGAAAGAAATCACTTCATTCTTTTTTAACAAATGAAGTGAGTTCTCGTCAGTGAATGCGCTACAGAACAACCAGACGAACATCGTCCGGAACTTCTGTAGTCCTATTTGCTGGAAAGCGGAGAGGAAAGTTTAAAAACTTTGTGCGCAATTCCGCTCGCACAAGAGTAACGCGTATTGTAGAAGCATTTGGCTGCCTAGAATCAGCAACTTTTTTTCGGCTTCGTGAAGTTCGCCCATTCATGAGTGATAACTTCTGTAATATTTGGGGCATAGTCGATTGAACGTTTTCATCGCAGTAGAAATATTTTTTAATAGGCTGTGATTGGCTCGACAGGAGAGCCGAGTTTTCATATCATTCCAACAACTTTGTTTAGCTCCCGCTCTGCTTACCTTTAAAAACTAAACAAATTTTTCCAAGTTAAAACACACGAAGCTCCGAAATCTCTAAAGTCTAGTGCATTTCCGAATGTACTTTCTTCTTGTCGGCCTGTTACTAGTTCATCACGACGCGCATAAGCACCCATGAGTGTATAGACCAGCGCTATGTATTCTTACATATTTTCACAGCTTTTGCGCGCAGACAAAGATCTATGCATGCGCAACAATCCGATCACGTATATGCAGTCAAGTGCGCGCGCAAACAGACACAGATGCAGGGAGAAACACTTGCCCACACCACGCGCGCAAAAAGGAACGATCACACACAGCACGCACGCAAAAATATTCGTGCAGGAACATAAAAACAGAAGCATTATATCCTGTATACAGACGAAGTCGCAGACACATGGGTACAGAGATATACGCGCACATGCTCATAAAAATTCTGGCAAATACATTGAGAGTGTGTCCTCAGTCATGCATAGGTGCAAGACGCACAAATAGGACAGATAAACGCATAAAAATTGCCACATAAACTCAGGAGCCTGTGTACACACGCATCCGTAGACGCTAATGCACTCGCGCTATGTACACATAAGCATTAAAATCTCTGCACATATACAGGAACGTGCGTGCACATGTATGCACAAATGCATGGGCGCAAAGGCATATGAGCACACATGCAAAAACTACGCACATACACTGGAGCGTGTGTGCACACACATGCCCAGACGCATAGCGCTGAGATATACGTGCACGCAAGCATAAACAGCCCCGCACATGCATAGTAACATGTCTGCATACGGATACAGAGATGCATGGGCGCAAACACATCCGCGCAAGCGAGCATAAACATCCCCGCACGTACACAAAAACCTGAGCGCATATGCACGCACTCATGCTTGATGTACAAAGATGCGCGCTGACAAGCACACAAATCCCCGCATATACACCGAAGCGCTTGTATACGCACTCAGACACACAGACGCAGACAAATACATGGACACAAGCATAAATATCCCTACACATGCACAAGGATAAGTGAGCGCAGGATTGAATAAATGCATCGGTGCAGGCATATACACGTACAAAAGCATAAATATCTCCACACAGACATAGGAGCATATGCGCACCCGAATCCACGGACGCATAGGCGGGGAGATATACGCGCACACAAGCATAAATATCCCCGCAAAAACAAAAGAACACGTGTGCACACGCATACACACATGCATGGGCCGACAAGTATAGGAGCACACAGTCGTAGATATCCTCGCACAAACATAGGAACATGTGCTCACATGAATGCACAGACACATAGGAGCAGAGATATACACGCACACCAGCATAAGTATGCCCACATGTACAAAAAACGTGTGCACACGGATGCACAGCCTCATCGGTGCACAGTTATAAGCCCACATAAGGATAAATATCCCTGAATGTACAAAAACACTTGTGTGCAAATGCATAGACACGTGTATGGACTCCCAGGATTGCGTGCAGAAAAGCATAAACATCGCCGGACATGCAGAGTAACATGTGCACACACACATACACACATGCATGTGCGCCCAAAATACGCTCACAAAATCATAAATATCCCAGCACATACACAGGAACATGTGTGCACACGGATGCATGCAGGCGTGGCCAACGAAAATACACGCACGAAAGCATAAATAACGCCGCACATACACAGGAACATGTGTTCTTGCGGGTGAACATATGCATCGCCGCGCAGCTATACGCGCGCGCAAGCATAAATATCCCCGCACATACAAAAGAACATATGTGCACACGCATGCACAGACGCATGCGCATACAAGCATATATAACCTCGCACGTACAAAAGGACATGTGTGCACATGCATACGCATAAGCATGCGCGCCGCAATACGCGCACAAAACCATAAATAACCCCGCACATACACAGCAGCATGTGCGCGCACGGATCCACAGATGCATTTACGCACAGATATAGGCGCACACAAGCATTAATATCCCCGCACATACACAGGAACATGGGTGCACAGATGTATCGCCGCCGACATATACACACATAAAAGCACATATATACCCTGAAATACACACTAACAAGTTTGGTTTAAGGTTTGGTTTTGGGGGTCTAACGTGCCAAGTGACTAAGGTTTGAGGGACGCCGTAGTAAAGAGCTCCGGAAAGTTCGACAACCTGGGGTTCTTCAATTTGCACTGAGATCGGACAGCACGAGGGTCTCTAGAATTTCGCCCCATCGAAATTCAACTGCCGCAGCCGAGATCGAAACCGCGTCCCTCGGATCAGAAGCCGAGCAGCATAACCTCTGAGCATGGGCGCACAATTATGCGCGCAGACACGCATAAAAGTACCCAAAAATACTCCGGAGCATGAGTACACACGCACGCACAGACGAATAAGAGACGATATGTACACGCGCACAAGCTTGAACATCCCCGAACTTACACAGAAACTTGTGTGCACGCGGCTGCACAGATACATGGGCGCACAAATATACGTGCAGACGCGCGTAAAAATTCGTTACAGCCACTTAAATATCTCTTAACTGTGATAGGGCGAAAGCCGTTTGCGACTCATTGACTGATTTGAATTTTCCCCGCTTACCCAAATTATAGATCTTTCGGTCGTCTTAAGGTTAGGTGACCTTAAGATCACGTGACATCGCAAGGTCACGTGACCTAGGTGGCCATGTAACGGACGGATGGTCGCCGCGAGTATGAGCCATCAAAGACTGTCGCCTTAAAATAAACCGCGGATGCACCGCATCATGTGCGCACATGCACGCACAGACGGATATGCGCCGAGGTATAAATGTAGACAATGATAAATAACCTGGCACATAGAAAGGAACTCCTGTGCACATGCATACACACATGCATGACGCCCAAATATACGCGCGCACGCGCATAAACCTTCCCGCTTATACAGTGATGGTTGTGTACACACTCATTCATAGACACACAGACGCCGAGATGTACACGCACAAAAAGCATAAATATTACCGCACGTACACAGGAACCAGTGTGCACATGCATATACACACGCGTGGCGCACAAAAAAGCGCGGACACACCCATAATAATTCTGTCATGTGCACCTGACCGTGTGTACACACACATCCACTGATGCTTAGACGCCGAGGTATACACGCGCACAAGCATAAACATGCCCAAATATACGAAGTATCTTGTGTTCACACCGATGCACAGCAGATGCATTGGCGCACAAGAATACGCGCACAAAAGCATAAGCATCCTCGAACATGTATAGGAACGTGCGTTTGCGAGCATGCACGGATATTTCACGCACCAATGCACACGCACACAAGCATAAACATCCTGACGCACACAGTGGAACCTGTGTGCGCACGCATGCACAGACGTATGTGCACATAAATATATGCACACACACACACACACACACACACACACACACACACACACACACACACACACACACACACACACACACACACACACACACACACACACACACACACACACACACACACACACACACACACACACACACACACACACACACACACACACACATGTAGATCTCTTTGAACATACCCTTGAATATGTGTGCACAAGACTGCACAGATGCATGGGCCCGCAGTTAAACGCGCACAAACGAAGAAACATCCCCAGATTTGCCCCGAAGCGTGCCTACACACGCATGCACAGAGGAATGGGCTGATAGATATACATGCACACGAGTACGAAAAGCCCCGCACGTACTCAGGAACTAGCGTGCGCACGCATGCACTGACTCATGGGCACACAAATTTGCGCGCACATTCATGTAAACATGCCCGCACATACACCTTAGCATGTCTACACGCGCATGCACTAACTCATGGGCGCACAAATTTACGCGCGCAGGAGAGTAAACATCCTGACTGGTGCCCTACATCGTGTGTACACATGTACTTATGTACAAGCAGACGCTGGGGCGCACAAAGTGCACGCACTCTCGCATCAGGAACGCGTACATACAGCAGAGCGTGGGTATACGGAGATGTTAAATTAAAATAAATTTCCAATGCACTTAAAAACCGCCTTTTTCCAGGTTTGTAAGGTAATGAAAAATTTTAGAAAAACATTGAAACTCAGCTACATAAGCACGTTTCCTTCATAGCTGAGAAGAAAGTGAAGAATTACATTTGGGGACGAAAACAATTAAACTGGAGCGCTTTTTCGGGAAAAGATGCTGACATATTGCACAAACTACAATCGAAACAAATCACTGCTCCACTTTTGCTCCTCACTGCTTGGCAGAGAAATGCATACTTGCGCGCCTTTTCGCACGTTGCGATTCAACTACACGCACTGGATATTTTGTACGCGCTCTTCTTCGGCGCGTACAGCCTCTTTGGAAGCTTCGTATGCACTTTACCAAAATGCGACCACTTCCTTTCGCACAACACAGACGATAGAGGAATTCGGAGTTGCCGGCATGCGACTGACGTCAGTGGTTGGTGTCTCCAAAGATTTTACCACCGTGTGGGCTGCTCAGAATGCTTGGTACACTCCGAATCGGCTCATTGCGACCAACTTTTCCAGAGCGTAAGGAGCTGAGACTGTGCAGACAACTGCGTTTGAAAACTTTGGTGGTTTTTTCTTTCTTGCGGGCAATCAACGTACCGAAAAAAACATTTTTTTACATCATTTTTTCTTTTCTTCAGGTACCCACACCTCTGGTGTTTAAACGCATGCGCAGACGCATCGGTGCACCGATGGAAGCGCTCAGATGCATTAATGTCACTTACCTACGTCGGACCGTGTGTAAACAGACATGCCCTAACAGACCCATGGCGTATAAACATACGCGCACACACGCACTCACACTGATAGACAGGCTCAGGCACATACGTGCCCGATGACGCACCACCAACGTGCTCGTACGGGTGCAAAGCTACAGCGCGTGCGCTCTGACATCCAGAAGTCAGCACCCTCAAACTCATTCACGCACAGAAACATGCATGCACGCACTCATAGACACACACCACAATGTAAAAGCAAGAAAATGAGTAAACGATGCATTCTAAAGCAAGGTCCCGTATGCCCGATTGCAGGAAGCGTCTGCTTGCCATAACTACCATATGTGCAACCACTGTCGGCGTGGCATGGGAGCAGGCCGTGAGCGTCGTTGGCAGTGAGGGAAAAATCCCGATGGAAGCAAAGAAGTGTTACAATTTCCGAACGCATGACGAATGTTCCGAATGGCGCCAAATATCCCAATGTGGCTCCTTGGACAAAATTGCTGTGGTTCAGCTCTGGTTAAACATGGAGTGACGCGATAGCTACCTCCATCTGGCTGAGTGGATATAGCTCACTCGAATTGCAAAATCAGTCTTTCGCCGCTCCGTTCTGCTGGGCATTCCTTCAACTGCGTCCCACTTGACACGGCGCTTGCGCACAGCTGTTTGTTGCAGCTGTTGCGCGCCGCACCTCCGGCAGCAGCAGCTGCTCCGCACCACGTGACCAACCACGTGAGCAACGGTCGCATCCCGTGGCCAACCCACGTCACCAACGGCGCCACCGCGGAGCTCAAGTGATGCCACGCTGAAGGGCCGAAGAGGTGGCGTAGTGTAGCCTTCGCTACAAAATAAAGTAGCTGAAAGTAACAAACTTAGAAGTTGCTCAGCTTGGCTAACCCTGGAATTGAGAGAAAACCAAGGACGCTTGCTAAGCGTCTGAGGCTCGTTCATGGCAGCTCCGCTACACGCTCGCGACAGGCGTTCTAAATATGGCCACATGACCACGTGGCTATGAATTCGTATCACATGGTCTTACGGCACCCCCATCGGATGTCATAACCTGGCGTTACATAACTTCATGGGATTTTCTTAAGGTCAGAGGTGAACCCGAAGGTCAACCAATGCCATAAGATCAACTCAAGGTCAGAGGTCAATGATCAACTAAAGGTCGTGAGACAACGTCATGAGTGAAGGGTTCGACACCATAACTGTACCACTTATGGGCATACACGCCTAACGGGGTTGCGCTGAACGGCGTTCAAGGTTATTCTGCTGCCTACGCGATGACTGCTTTACCTAGCGTAGTGAAGCTTTTCGCTTGAAAAAATTGTTTTAATGTGCTTTTCAGTGGGAATCAAAAACAATGCCCTCGAATTTCGCGACGGGCGCCCTTAAGATATGAAGGCTTGTTGGTTCAGTTTGGATAAAGTTGAACCAAGTGAATTTTTTTGGTCTTCTAGTTGGTGAACACTCTCAGAGACATGTACTGAGGCGTATACGAGTAATGATACTATGATAATTAGGAATTAAGCATGGTGTGAATGTTGTGCAGTGGTGTAAACGGGACCCGGTAAGTCTATCGCGTTATACTTTTAATGACGAACCTTGAGCTTCCCTCGAATTGTTTCTCCCCGCTTTACTCGCAACACAGTTTTTTTCAGCAGGAGTACGTACCAAAGGTTTATCAACGCTACAATCGACCACACACCATTGAAGGAGATGTAGAACAAAAAGTAGAAAATCAATTATTATCCTATATTATTCTCATATCGACAATACTTCCTCCAGTGCTTATTGCGAAGGGTAAGGGTTTCGTATTCGCAAAAGCTTGTATAGTACAACTGCCATGATTTGTTGATATGAGCACGAAATCGGTACAGTTATGACAGGTCACTGTCCAATCATGACTGATAAAAAGAACCTAAAATTTTCTTATCAAACACTAGCCCTTTTAGCTTGCTCAAAATGCCCCTTACTCAAGCCAAGATTCTGGGTCCTTGATGTAAGCCTTCGTCGCAGAGGACAGCTTTGAAGACACTTTTCAAGTTCTTGAAGGACTCAGCACTGAGTGCAAGCTTGTGAACTATCACTGTGCCCTGTGTACCCTGCAAGTAATGGCCAACGGGCATGTGGAAAAGTGATCATCTCCCTTCGTTCTCTCCCCTTTCTATCTCAACCTCCGTTCCCCTTCCCACGTGTAGGGTAGCATAATGGG
>NC_135498.1:131849875-131939875 GCF_052857255.1 Amblyomma americanum | reverse complement strand
AACTTTCTCGCGAGTCACTAAGATATTATTTATACTTTTTATTTAGCATATATGCTGCCGCGTATCTCATCAGATGTTGCTTGTTTCTGAATGCATACATATCCGTGCCACGAGCCGCCGCGGTGGCTCAGTGGCTATGGCGCTCGGCTGCTGACCTGAAAGATGCGGGTTCGATCCCGGCGGCGTCGGTGGCCTTTCGATGGAGGCGAAAGTTTGCGGCCCATATACTGTGCGATGTCAGTGGATGTTAAACAACCCGGCGTCCCTCATAGCTTGAGTTGCTTTCGGTAGTTAAGTCCCATAAACCAAACCATATCCGTACCACCCATGCAGCATGGAGGAAGGTCATAAAGAAAGAACTTTTGGACATTCGCCAGCAGATCTTTTCAAGTAAGTTGTAGGAACAAGGAGACTGGGGAAATGTATTTTTTTTAAGGTTGCCGAACCGGACTTTTTCTCAAGCCGGATGAGGATGTACATAGTTGATCTCTCGTTTACTTCAGCGGAAGCTCGTCGGTGAACAAATTGTCGTTTTATTTTTCCCGGTCCTCTTCGGAGACGCCGCCGTTCACGCCACCCGCACCTGACAGCATTAACGAACCCGCCGCAAACTTGCATAAATTGGGCCGCCTACTGCGTCATTTCTAAACTGCTGCAAATTCTTGGTACTGACTGTCTTTTTTTTATCTAACCTCAAACCACTACGCTAATATATATGAAGAAAGAACTCAATTTTCTTTTTTTTCGTTTTGGCTAATAGCTGCAACGTGCGGCAAGTAGGAAATAAGCCAAAGCAAAGTGCGTGTTGTGAAGTACTTGCGTATCACTGTCGGTGATGTTCTTCTAGGAGCATCGCTTTTCTTCACTAGGAGCATTCCCTTGTGAGAAAATTTGACGAAAATCACCAGAAATAAGTTTCAGGTGATTTTAGGAATTGAAACTGTCACACTTTTTACTAAGTGACAGCCTTTTCAAGCAGCTGCCGGGAAAGAAGTCCTTATACAGAGAATTTTTGGTTTAACTGTGTGAATTCTCAGTTCCCCCATGAAAAATAACTCAGTAGCGCGTACTCACTACATGGCGAGGAAATGGAGACACATAGAAGCGCTGAACTTCAGGTTTATTTTTGAAATCGGCGAACCGCTACATGTGCATAGGAGCGGAAAATCACCCACCAGATGAGACAGCAGAGCTCGACACTTTGCCAAATGGGGCGACAAAGGAAAGCAGGAAACAAAATCGCAATAAAAATATTTCTCCCCAGAATCCAGTACTCCAGTATGTCGTGAGCAGATGGTACATCTGTGTTTGATTTTCGCGGGCAAAATAAAGGCCATTTAACAAAAAACCATATGTTACAAAAATTGCCATTCACCAAGAAACTCTCCGCAACCATCTAGAAAAAGAAGACAAGGCCAGTCACAGCAGTAGAAACTGGCATCATCGTTGTCATCTATTACGCGCACGAAATATTTTCACCAAATATACTGAACAGACAAAATTGCTTGTATAAAACTTCAAAAGAATACTCCCCAGTTCATCATCATCATCATCATTTATTAACCCTTAAGGGTCCCGTCAGGGACATTACATAAGGAGGGGTGGTACAGGGGTGTTCAGCCGTCATACATGAATATAAATAGAATGAATATAAATATAGAAGGAATATAAAAATACAGAAAAATATAGAATATAGAATAGAAAAAAAAGTAGAACAAGACGAAAAAAGACAGAAGTAACAAATTCAAATAATCACATCATGACAGAGTGTAGCAGAAATATAAACAAAAACAAATTGCAACTTTGGAAGTAGTACAGGATGGTCAGTTAGCAGGGCTTAGAAGCTGGCATAGGGTGCAGGAAAAAATTATTTGTCGTTGAGATAGTCGATTAGGAGCTGTCTGAATCTGGAAGGATTAGTCTCAATGATAATGTGTTCGGGGAGGTTATTCCATCTTTCTATAGCACTGGGAAGGAAAGATTTATTGAAATAATTGGTGGAGCCGTGCAAACGCTGTATGCTTAAGGAGTTAAATAAACGACGAGATGATCGTACCGGAGCTCGTAGAAGGTTTTCTCGAAGTGCTGGAAAGTTAAAGTACAGTTTGTGAAAAAAACAAAGAATTGAAGTTTTCCTGCGAAAGGCTAATGACTTGATGCCGAGGGATGATTTCAACGCTGTGATGCTGAGCTGAGATTTATACTGTGAGGTGATGAAGCGTGCTGCCCGATTCTGGATGGCTTCGAGTGAATCTATCAAGTAGGCTTGGTGAGGATTCCATATTGTTGAGGCGTATTCTAGTTTAGTTCGAATGTACGTTTCATAGGCTAGTTGTCAGGTGGCTGCTGTGGACATGGAAAGTGATCGCCTGATGAATCCGAGTGATCTGGAGGCACTAGCACATAGTTTCGTGATGTGATTAGCCCAGGTTAGGTTGATTGTTATCTCGATGCCGAGGTACCGGTATGAATTAGTTTGAGACAGCGCTATGGAGTTCAGGGAGTACAAAAAATGAAGAATCGAACGTTTACGTGAGATGTGCATGAACTTACATTTAGAAACGTGTAGCTGCATTAGCCAGTCGGAACACCACTTCTGAATTCGGCTTAGGTCATCCTGTAATAATTCCTAATCACTGCTATTGTTGATGCGGCGATAAATGACGCAGTCATCCGCAAAGAGACGGACAGATGATAAAATACCAGATGGCAAATCGTTGATGAAGATTAAAAACAGTAATGGAGCAAGAACCGATCCTTGGGGAACCCCGGAGATTACTCTAGTAGTTTGAGATGCATGACTGGCGATGACGGTGAATTGCAAGCGGTTGGTTAAGAAACAGTGGATCCAGGATAAGACAAGCGGGTCAAGTGACAGAGCTGAGAGTTTGGAAAAGAGACGCTGGTGAGGGACGCGATCGAATGCCTTGGCGAAATCTAAATAAATTATATCGGTTTGGAAGGCGGAGTCTAGATTTAGGTGAAGATCAGTTGTAAGTTCGAACAGCTGAGTTTCGCACGAAAAACCTGCCCTGAAACCATGCTGATTGGGAAAGAAGAAACGGTTGTGGTCAAGGTGAGATGCGATGTGCGAGTATATTATATGTTCGAAAAGTTTACAAGAGATACATGTCAGTGAAATTGGTCGATAATTTGAGGGGTCGGAGCGATCTGCAGCTTTGAAAACTGGGACAACTTTGCTTAATTTCCAGTCGTCTGGAATCTGACTAGTGTTAAGAGACTGGGCAAAAATGAGTTGGAATATTTGGCTCGTGAAATATTTAGGTGCTTTAAAAATCATAGCAGGGAGGTTGTCTGGTCCAGGGGAAGTGGATATCTTTAGATTATCTATGAGTTTTAAAATTCCCTCTGCTGTGATGGTAACAGGTGGCATAGGTGCATAGTTTAGACTTGGCACGGAAACAATGCTTGCTGTTGGCTCCT
Organism: Amblyomma americanum; assembly: GCF_052857255.1. Taxonomy (NCBI): domain Eukaryota; kingdom Metazoa; phylum Arthropoda; class Arachnida; order Ixodida; family Ixodidae; genus Amblyomma; species Amblyomma americanum. Next base: position 131,936,431 of record NC_135498.1, on the reverse strand, counting down.
GGGTAAATACGGACGTGAAATAGGAATTCATGACGTCGGAGCGCGGAAATTGGGACATCGGAGCCGTCTCGTGCCTTTAGGGAAATATTGTGCGAACTGTTTTTATTGGGCGTGAGCAAGTTCCAAAACTTCTTGGGGTTTACCCGCATTATCTCAATGAGATCGTGACAGTAGAATTTTCGTTTTGAAGATCGTAATAACTGCGTGTATTCGTGCAGACTTGCAAGGTATTTGTCCCACTTCCTAGCGCATCCTGATATCTTTGCGTTACGGAATAGGCGTTTTTTTCTTTCCCGACAACTTCCTCAGCGCATTTGAGTACCATGGTTTATTGGCATCCCCACGAATGCAGATGAGCGGGACGTAAGCTTCTATAAGCGATAACATTTTCTCTTTAAATAGACACCAGTTGTTATTCACGGATCTGCTATGTATGGAAATTTGAAACGTCTGAAGAAATTCTTCAAGGTGGGAGTTAATGCTTGGGAAATCGGCCTTAGAATAATCACGGATGTATTTAACAGACGGTTGGCGTATAGGAATTTCAATGGACAGGTTGAAAGGTATAATACAGTGATCACTTAGACCACTAGTACACGAAAGCGATTGAACTAATTCTGGATTGGATACAAGGACGAGGTCTAGTATGTTTGAGCCTCGAGTTGGTGCACACACTGTTTGGGGAAGGTTAAACGTAAGGACCAGATCCAAGAAATATTTTGATGGACGAGATGACGCAGTCAAGTTATCCCAATCGATGTCTGGAAAATTGAAGTCGCCACAGAGTATGAAGTTGGCATGAGAGAATCTAGACTGCAAATCTTCAAGAACAGAGTGAAGGTCGCTTATGAAGGAAGGATCGGTGTCGGGGGCTCGATAGCATGCAATTAGAATGTTGGTGCAAGAGGGAAAATTAAATTTGATGCAGAGTATTTCGCTATGGCAATTGATATCAACTGGGGTAGAAGAAAGGCTTGTTTTCACCAGGGCGAGAATGCCACCTCCCCGACGACCAACTCTGTCTCGCCGGTAGGAGTGAAATGATTGATTGTCGTGCAAAAGTTCGATATCATCTATATCGGATGTTAGCCAGGATTCAGTGAATAATGCGATGTCAGTGCTGTGGTCGTCGAGAAGCGCCTCAACCGATTCTTTTTTGGGCAGGTAACTCCGAATATTTGCCAGCAAAAACGAAACATTAGTGTAGGTATCGATTGAGCGATTGCGCTGTGAAGGATTGGAATGAGGCGATTGTGGGGGTCTCGGTGTTTTCAGTAATCGCTATGGTTTTAGTTCGACAACGGAATCCGTATCTGCATTATAAGTGAAAACCTTTTTGCCAATCAGCAGCTTGTCAAAACGAATCTTGAAAGTGGCGTTGTTCTGTTGACCATAAGTGAAAAGTTTCTTTCTAGCCACGAGTACCTTGGCTGAATAATCCTCGCGGATAGAAAACGATGTATCCTTCAGCTTCGGACCAGCAAGCAATATCCCTGATTTGTCTTTGAAATGCGTTAGCTTTACAATGATTGGGCGGTTTTTGCCTACCTCGAATCGACCCAATCGATGCGCACGTTCGATCTGATGATTTTCAATTGAAATGTCAAGCTTGTCCGAGCAGAAAGAAACAACGCGTTCTTCAGATTGTGCCCAAGTTTCACCGAGATCGTCTGTGATTCCAAAGAACAATAAGTTCGAGCGGCGTAAGCGATTTTCGGCGTCATCGTACTTGGTCGTCAGCAGTTTGACGTCAGAAGAAAGTTTAGTCAAGTCCGGGGTAGCTTTAGATGCGGCATCATTTTCAGGGTTGTTTTCAACAATTTTGAAAGAGACCTAAACAAAAGCAGAGAATTTCATGGCAGAGTTAACTCCTTAAAAATTCAATGCAGCTTTTCCTTCTTTTTTTTTCTCCCAGATCCCTTCATCGGCTCCATCTGGCAACTGTGTTACGGCTGCCGTCACAGCCAGTCAATGCGCTGCCGTGTTCGCCGACGGCACGACACGGTGTCCAAGCCTCTTCGATCCCGGCAGCGCGTTGTCTCGCTTTGTCTTCCCCGTCCCTCATTGTTGTGCGCTGTAAATCGGGCCGCTCATTTACAACGCAAACAAGCGAGGCACGCGGAATCGGCTCTGAATTCTGCCTCGTATCTGACAAGAAAATCTTATCTGTAGGGCTTGTAGAGGTTGTTGTCGCAAGCACTAGTGTTCTGTCTCGTAACGTCTGTCTGTCCCGTTTATGTGTGCTTGTTCGGGGCGGCTTGCTGACTTTTTCTATTTTTCTGCTATCTTTTCAGGCCGATGTAAGTAGATTAACGCATGCATCGCAATGCGTGTCACTGTCAGCCACGCTATCCAACGCTGTAAGCTTGCAGAAAAAGAGCAAAGCCTAAAGAATTGCACGTGGCAGATGCCAGAGGATGCTGAACGGAGCGGCCCGATACCGAGAAAGCCAATGTTTTAAAGAAGCGGAAATGAGCAGTATTGAAAACCGGCTTAGTTGATTAGCACATAAAGTGAGCCCATTCTTCCGTTCGTCCTGCTCTGTTCGCCTCTGTGTACCTCGCTTTCAAGAAGCTAAGAATTTTTTTACTCGTGACTTCTTCCTCCTTTTAGCAAAGTGAGCGCAACCAAGGCGAATGAAACCAAAATGAATGAATGTCATCGCGAAGTGCACTTTCATCAGCTCAGTTATTGCTCTTGCAGCATAACTGCACGCATCGCATGCAAGCCCAGCCAGTGACTAACTCAAATTCTATCACACCTCGTGACGAGGTAACGGTATTTTAGTGATGCATGTGCCAAAGCGGAAAGTCGATCCGTCATGTGACAATACGCATGCCTACAGCTTCTCGTCTTCTAGCATGTACTGAAGCTGCAGTGACGCGTTAAGCGAATTTTCGTGCACTGTCACAGGTGAGAATATTTTTACGCTAACGGTGCCACTTACTACCGATCAATCAAACCTGTACCCAATCAACATAATTTGAAGCTAACCTTAAAAGTAACCTCCTTGTACAAGAGTGACGCCAGGAGAATGCCATGGGGCAGACGCAAGACATTAAATCCTTGCTAACTTTTTGTAAAACGTCACAGTCTCTTTAGTCGTAACCGCACTCTCTTCTGCCAGTCGTCAACGATCAGCTCGAGCGGCCTGCGCGCAGCGTGGTCTGCTACGTGGGCCCCGACCAGGAAATGGGTGCCCTGCCGGAGGCCTGCACTCACGTCGTCTACCAGAGCCTCGTCGTCGACGTCTACACGCTCAAACTCGTGGACGCAGGGCTGCCTCAGAAGGGTCAGTCCCTGTCCTCTGCACTTGACAAGAGCTACAGGCGGTTCCCGTAGGCCTGAAATCAAGTAGCGCAAGGATAGGACTAGAGCGAAGGGAGTGTACGAGCGAGCGGTGTTGTGTTAACTGAGGGCCGTTTGGACGCGAAAGTGTTAACGTTCCGCTGAGTCATCGGCGTCGCCGTTGGCGTTGTGAGCGAAACATTCTTGTAGAAGCAACCTAGTGTGGGCCAGCTAGGTCATGTGACCCTGTGGCGTCATCACAACCTGCCCACTGGAATGTGAAAAAAACTGACCACCGTGGCAGGCGGCAGTTTAAGTAATGGTTGGTCGCGAGAGGCTGCTCGGGAAGGGAAACCTGGGTCACATAAACCCTAGCGGGGGCAGCAACTGCCATCGCATGGCAGTGGCGCGTAGCTTAACCGCTGCACCATTGCGCCAGGATATGAGGACGCCCAGGAATATATGAAAGTCGATAATGGCTATTTGCGTGTATATGGGCGTTAGGCCATTAACGCAATCACTTGGCGGAGCTGTAAGTGTCCCGTCCAATATTTCTTGCATGACTCCCTCCTATTCAAAGCCAAGGCTTCTTCCTCTAATGACCGAGAACATTGAAATCAGATCAAGAAATTAAGAACCTGTGTTTATCGCTGTCAATCTTGTTAAGGTTGAATGGAATTTACTAAGGAGGTTTTTTCAACACTCTGTGTTGATGATCACATCCCATTCCCATCACGGATCGCATCACGCTCCTTCTGACGCAGCGCCGACATCAGCTCTGTTGAGCTCTTTTGACTTACCCTTTCGAAGTCGCTAATCTGCAGTCCATTGCACTGAAGCTATTATAACGGGAGCTTAAGTCAGCGCTTAGGCGGCCGCGAAACTACGGCGGCGAAACACAGTGCCTGGTCTGTCAAGGTAGCAGGCTCTCGCTCTGGGCGATGGCCGTGCGGCTAGAAAATGCCTTTCTTCTTCTTCACACTAGTTCCTTTTGTGGCTGGTACGCAGCAGCCACTTTTCTCCCTACGTCCTGCGTGCTTTCGATCATTTTCCTTGCTCAGGGTTGGATTGCGATGCCACAGCGATCTAGTCAACGGTAAAGGCAAAAGAATCAAATCGTAATAGAGTTGAAAAAAAGGGAAACCAAATCAACCCCTTCCAAAGGAGATGTGGCTACCCTACTGAAAAATGTATATAGGTTTGAACGGGTCAGCAAATTGGATTATGGCGCATTTGGTTTGGCTTTATAGGATGGACGTCCCAAAGCGGCTCAGTCTATGAGGGACGCCGTAATGGAGGGCTCCGGATAATTTCGACCACCTGGAGTTCTTAACGGGCACTAACAATGCGCAGTACACGGAATTTTCACATTTTTCTTCAATCAAAGTGCTACTGTAGTGGGCGGGTTCGAACCCACGACTTGCATGCACTGTGTGATGTATGTGCACGGTAATTAACCACGGGTAATGGTAGATATACGAATCTCTCCACTAAGGAGTCACTCAAAGGCTGAATCGTTTTGGAAGCTTCATCCTATAATGTTAAACGATATGTGCCATAATCCTATTTGTCTCCTATTCAAACCTGCACACATTTTTCAATAGGGTACTGTTGACGTCGACCGTCCTTCAATTACTGCCCCCCCCCCTCCTCCCACACACGAGCGTGCCATCCAAGTGGTGGCGCAGCTGAGCGCGCCCAACGTGCGGCCCATGGTGTCGGTGTCCATGGAGCCCGGATACCTGGCCTCGCTGTCACGGCGCGCCGTGCTAAGCGGCCACGCCGGTCGGCTGGCGCGCAACGTGGGCCGGTGGCTGCTGCAGCGGGGCTACATCGGCGTCGACCTCGACCTGTGGACGCCCGCCAGCAAGGACGAGGCGAACGCCTCCTACTACGCCGCCATAGTGTCCGTGCGTGAGCGTTTGTGTCTGTGCGCTGCTGCACTCGGCGTCTCAATTTTTCAGCTCGGTCAAACGGGAAAACACCTTTCATGACTTCGGCAAAACTGCAGTAAAAAGCATTGGTAATTCCATGTCTCCATAACCATTGTTTTCAACGTAATATACGGTAGTGTCCCTCGACAGACGCATATGACGAAAATCAACCAAAATCCAATGAGGTGGTGTCAGGAAATCTTTGGAGAAAAAGTGGCCGCTGTTGACTCAGGACAGGCTTTGTGTGTTGAGGTATGCTTTGTGCGGACATTCGGGCCAGTTCTTAATCTGTTCATGGAGTGTATTTGGATGCTTCGTTTTCTTGATGCAGTCTTTGTCACTGTAAGCTTCCGCGGAGAGTGAAGCTGTCAAGTATCTGCCCAAGTAGAGCTCTATTTTCTAGGCTTAAGAATGAGAGCGCACATTCTAAATCGTGACACACTACGCACTCAACCTCATGCATGTGCCGTTCAGGCAACAACAGAAACGCTAAACGGTATTTTAAGGAGAGGGATCGGGAAAAGCGGTCCCTGACCTAAAGACAACGTCACTTTTGTCAAGGATAAGACCAAAATGTTTCAAATACGGAAGGAAAACATGCACCGATTGCAACTACAAAAACACACAAATCAACTAGCTGTGCCTCGTAGCCTGCGCGAATTGCTTTGTACACGATTGTACACTCAGTTTTTGTGGAGCAACATGCGTGCTGATTGCACGTGTTGCGCAAGGCCTGTGCTTTCGCATGCGTTCGTTTGCAGGCGTTCTGCGGATTCACCATAAATGCTTGGAGCTGCTTCGGATGAATCGCAGAGACCACAAGCACAGACAAATGCTTCCGTTCGACAACAAGCGATGCTCTTCATCGCATACCATCCTCGGTACCAGTGTTGCACCGTCACCGCTGACGTATTTGGTTGTCACTCCCTGAAACACAACAACGCGTCGCTGAGGACGACGCAGCATCCGCTGGAAAGAGAAACGAAGGGAGTAATTTTTAGAAAGACAGAGAGGCAGTGTAAATTCGAGAATACACTTGTGTTGAAAATTACAGAAAAATTTGCCGAAATTTTATGATCGTGTAAAAGCAGATATGCATGAACGTTAGCTAGTCTTGTTACTTTACTGCTGGCTTTGTAAGTTTGGCTTACCCTGCTATTTTTCATGCCGATAATGGCCGAGTTTTATCGTAATTAAAGCCAGTAGGATGTGCCACAGCACATGAGGCAACATCGCCTTGAAAGGCAACGGCATTAAAAGACACGGCACGAGCAGCGCGCGTCCATCGTCGCCACGCGGTTGCTCGCCTAATTCCGGCGCCCATGACTCGAGACCGCTTCGAGAGCAGAGACGGCGGAGCGCGCCGGCGACGCGGACTGGACGGGAGTATCGGCCAGGCGGGGATGCTAGGAGTGTAAACGATGTTGTTGGACAGCGGCAGTGATGGCACAAACATCGCAATATCCTGTTCGAGGTTGACCCATCGGAATAAAGCTTTCACGCTAATAACACCCTACCGGAAGCAAAGAGTAGACAATGTACAATCGGGGGAAAGAGTCTCTGGACAGCGTGCTGCGTAAATGAAGCCGATAGCTATGTTATTAACATCAGAGTGGAGACCACACATAAGAGATGAAAGCCAAAAGCCTGTTCTTCCACTCTGAGGTTAATAACAGAGCTATGGGCTTCATTTACGCTGCACGCGGTCCACCGACTTTTTTCACCGACTCCGACTGTACTTCAGTCGACATTTAATCCGAACTAAAGACAAAATGAGATGTGCTGGAGTAACAACCTCGAATTGAAAGGAGAAAAGGCGAGTACCAGCAATGGCGCCAATTAAGTGGAGTGGGCGGCTGAGATTGGGAGGTTTGCTAAGGTGCAGGCACCTCGACTCGAGCATCACAGGAATAAATGCATGTTATAGGAGAGTGTATTCCAGTGGACGTAATACAGCAAGATTTCATTCGCCCAACGGCACAGTCTCACTGCTGCCGTTTAAGCAGCGCCACTCAACAGAAAATGGGAGAAATGTTACCGGGACGAAAAAACGCTTATTCTGAAACGTTCTGAGGCGCAATATATTGATTTGCGTACCGTGTTTGAAATCGATAGACAACCATTCAATTTCCTTGTTCGGAATTATTTTTTCTCGTCTTTTTCTTATACCGATAACTAACATCAAGCAAATGATTTACCATCTTCCTTGGGTGTGTGATACCTTTTAGGTTGCAATCTTTCATGTTTTGGAATTTAAACCGCCGTTTAGAAACCCCGACTAGCCAGTTAGTAACACTGGATGTCAGTGTACCGTACCACTTAAGAACAGAACTAACATCGCGCAAATTATTTACTGCCTACACTGGGCATGCATTATGTTTTAGGTAGAATTTTGAGATGCTTTTGAGCCGAAATCACCGTTTAAAAAGATGTCAAACGAGCTGGGAGGCAGAACCGGAAGTGGGGTACTGTACCACTGAGAGGCAGGAATTACGGTGTGATGCGGCCAATGATGACTGCGATCATTATGATGAAACACTGCACTTGACTGTTTACTAGAGACATCACGTATTAAAGAGTGATCATCTAATTCCGTCGATGCATGCCTGTGGTCATTTACGCTTCATGAATATGCTGGCCTAAACGCATGGCTTCACACATCCTGGGCCTATTACCTTAGAGCATTTGCGCACAGCGTTGAGGAATCAATTGCCTCAGCTTGTGCTCAGGTAAGACTAGCATGCATTGCAAAGCGTGCTATTGTTAGTAATCGTCCTGCCAGGCGACTGTTACTACTGTCCTCAACACGCTTACTCCTATTCCCTTCGCAGAGCTGTGTCTGTTTGTGGACGGGAGTTACCCAACAAACAGCTCAATTATCCCGTTTCTTTTTTTATCTGCGCTGCACGTAGGCATTCGCTGTGGTATGTAGCCGCATTAGAGTAATATATTGCAATATATATAACTATACAGTATTTTATTTAGTCATTGGTTCATTCATTTCAACTATTGTGCTGCATTAATAAGTCGCATTCTTGTCCTGATCGATTGATTTATTGATTGATTGATCTGCAATGAAAATGTACAGCAAAAAGCTGGAGTCCTAGCTCTTCCGCTTCTCGAGTGCAGGCGATGAAAAGAACGCTGGACTCTGGTCGCCTACTGCTCAGCACCAACGTGTACCCCGTGCCGGGCCTCATGGAAGACATGCAGCTCGCCAGGCTCCGGAGGTGAGCTTCAAACTGCGTCATTTCTGTTTTCCTCGTCTCATACGAGCGGATATATATGAACGGGAATAACTGCCCTCCAGAGTGATTCCCCGTTTTCAAAAGACGCAAAGCAGCCGGCCGAGCGCTTCGCACAAGAAAGCTTGGCCACACCCACTTCAGTCTTCGGCAGTTTGCAAGGGTTCACGGACACTCGCCGTTTTACTAAGCTAAGTGCACGCTGGGCAAAGGGCCAGCTGCTCGCGAGGTATTCCTAAGTGATTGCAGCGTTGTGAATTCAGACCTTCTTGCATGGCTGAAGCGAGCCCTTTCTTTCTTAGCCAGCGCTGTCTACGTAAAAACACAAGCGCTCATTTTCGGTTCGTAAAACTTTAACATCTTCGGATCTCAGTATAATGGCAGTATTTTGTTTCAGTTGAAAATGTGGGAACACAATACAATTTCCTTGCTTTTTTTCTTTTCTGGGGCATTCTAGGGAAGGGCCTTTCTGCCATTTTATCATTCCACGCTCTTTCTGTCTCCGAACAATAAATACCGCTTTATTACCGGCTTTGGAAAAGCAACGAGGCTGCATTTACCGTTTCTCCTGCTAGCAGGAAACATAATCCATCCGTAGGAGGGTAGCTATGGCTCAACTTTCACGTCTCGCAGGCTATCCTGGCGGCCGGGCGATGGCGGCTGACGACCGCAGCGTCAGCGCTCTGCCATTTGCCTGCTTAGGTGAAAACTGAGCTCGTATATTAGAATAACATTTTTCTGGGCGTACGACGACCCCAAAGTGTATTTTTCCCCCTAGCCGTCTCGGAGGTTTCCTTTTTCGGGCCGGCGATATAGGTCAGTAGGTGGCTGCTTTTCGCAGCTGTCCTGGCGGCACATCTTCCAACCACTCCTGGCACAACCTTCACTAAGCACAAGGGGAGGTGTTCTGCGGGTGTCACCTTATTAGAGTTATCTACTTCGGCCCTTGCAGATTGTCTCGAGCGCGCGGCTTCGGGGCATCGAGCCAATCGGCGTGGACCAAAGTAGACATGTCGAAAAAGGCGACACGCGCAGAGAGAGAGAGAGAAAAAAAAACTTAATTTGGGTGCTTTCAAGGGCTTGGCGTCTCGAGGCCTCCGTCGCCTTCACTGCGCTGGCGACTTGAGGCCTCTTCTTAAGCAAGGTTGGGCCCCTATTCCAGGGCTCCACTGAGCCTAGCTACCTCACTTGCGTGCTGCACTAAAGCCCTTTGGGCTGTGAGCTCGCAGCTGGTGAGCCGACTCTCCCATTGCTCCGCACTCGGGTTATTGTGTTGGTGGAATGTTTGGTTGCGTTTACATTCCCATGTGATGTGGTAGAGTGTGGGTGTGGCCCCGCACCAGGGGCAGGTATCTCTGTACTGCGTCGGGTACATTTTGTATAGGATGTATTAATTTGACACGCGCAGAATATCGCCCCTGGTGACTTGCACCACTCGTTTCACCAAAGCGGTTTCTGGCAGCGCTGCTTAATAGAAATTCTGTGGTACAAGAGACGGCGAGACATCTTTTGGCGGATGGTTGACCGGTTATCTCAGCTAAATATAATCACGTTTTTCTAAAAGACGGAGCGTCCTACGCGGGTGAAACCAAGTGAATGATGTTGGTAGCTCCACGGCATAATGTACAGCATTTTTTACTCTCAGTCTGCCGTTTTAAGAAATTATTGAAGAATAACTTCCTACCATTTTTACACTTGGTTTCGGGAACGCAATGTTAATGAAAGCTTGTAGCCGTCCTGCCAAATCAAATGGCTGAAGTGTTTGCAAGATAGTACAATTAACGTACTGGGGCGGGAACAAGTAAACGGAGCGCGCTATTCCGTTCTAACTGCAATCATGCCTTTTTCATTGAATGTAAAGAAACGTTATTTGTCCGTGAGAAAGCGCACTAGCGCCCACTACAACCCTATACGACAGTTGCCGGTTTCAAATAGGCAACACGGAGAAACGTTAGAAGACAATAGCGTGCTCCCGTTTTCTTTTCTCCGCGTCCGTGACCCACTTCAATAGCTTTAGAAGAACGCCTGTAATGTGCAAAAGCGAAGGCGCAAAAACAGCGTCCCAACACGCGAAATCTGCGCCAGCAACTGGTTAGGCCTCTTAGAAAACGAGCCCTCATCGTTCTTCAAGGCAATACGCAGTGAACTTGAAGAGATAAAGAGTACCTCGGTGTTTTTGTGCGTGCGGGAACTTTTACTGGCCAGTACTTCCTCAAACATAGATTTTTTGTTTGTAGATTTCTGTGCTGGCTTGACTTTCTCAGTGGAGCGCATCTTCATACCAATGATATCTTCAGTCTCACGTCCCGTGGAAGCAAGGCAAACAATTATCACTGCTTCACGAGGTGGGTACACGCTATCTGTTAGGCGGAATATGAAAATAGCAGGGCGCCAGTTCGTAGGCGCAGGACAACAACCAGAGAAAGGGGCGTTATTATGATTTGCACTGAAACCTCGCTACTCCCCTAACCGGTAGGGTAACCCTATTCTAAGACCTCTGTCACACGGCTAGTTTCAATGGCGATCGAGTAGAGGGCATTCGAAATTCTCAATCACCATCGAACTCGGAGGAGTTGTGTCGCTGCTACACAGCAAAACCCCTTTGGCCATTGAAATGGTTCTCCTGTCTTACGCAAAGCTTGTATGGCGCCACGATCGCTTCTTTGTATTTTGCGCAAATAACAAAAATATTTCCTAAATATATGCTGAATGCTGAAATACATGCATACGTGCCTGTCATTTAGAACCCTTTTAGATGCACGTACGCGAAGGACGCCGCGGGTTGTATTAGCACACTCTACTGACACATGCAGACAGTGCTGTAGCCACTCGAATACAAGAAGAGTCAAAAGCAAGCCATTCGAATTTCTTCGGAGCGCTGCTTCGTCAGGCTTAACACTTGGGAAATCGCCTTTATATTTGGACATCAAAAGCTATTTGTCCCTTGAAACTTTATGCGAGGGTAAGAATGGTCAAATAGAAGACGAATACCGCTGATAAGAACAGGATGTTACTTTGAGGGATTAGCGACGAAGATGTTATCGCTGTGAAGCGGGCGGTCAGGGCGCCGCCATGTTGTCAACCTCACCTAAGCAAGCAACGCAAAGACCGCAAAGTAAAAATAATGCGCTTAACGAGCTTAAAACCAAACAGATACAATTTGAAAATTCTTGTAGAGACTGATTGCATTAAATTTTAGCCGAATAATGTTTGTTCATGCTTTTGTACCTTGAATGCATCGTGTATGAAAGTGCGCGTTGAAATCGTTTGAAGCAACGCTAGCCACCTTGAGCAGCGCTCTAAGGCCCTCGAAATCTCGATGAAGTTCCGCGCTGCTCCGTTGACTCGATGGCCATTGAAACTGACCGTGTAGCAGCGCTCGATCACCTTTGAGTCGATAGACTATCGGTTCGAGGGCCTTCGAAGTGCCCGTGTGACAGCGGTAAAAAGACTCTAGTGACACGTTAGGTGCACTTGCTTTCTACTATGACGCGTCAGCGCTTGCTAGTGCGCCTCTCGTGGCCACCGCAAACGCAAAGGCCCGTCAGAGACGGCGCTTTTTATATAACAGGCTTACTTATATTTGAGACCACGCACGGTGGCGCTGCTTACGTAGTAGTTATTCCGGGGACGGTCTTCCGAACGACGCAAAGAGTATACGTAAAGCGTACCTTGCCGCAAACACTCCATTCGTTTGTTTTGCAGGGTTGTCCACAGCTTTCCTAGATAGACCTTGTTACCGAAATCAAACACATAGAAAGCTAGCGAATTTGTTCAATCAAAAATTAACTTCCTATGCTGAAAAATCTAGTACAAACTAGTCCAAGCAACTCCAAACAGTAACCGTTTGGTTGCACTCGTGTAGGACACACCGTATATTTTAGCACGTCGGTTAATTTTAGCTGTGACAATTTTATGCCACTGGCGTTCGAAATTTAACAAAATTCTAGGACGAACCCCTTAGAAATGCTTGGAATTGGGATAGCTGGAACAGCACTGTGCAAGAGCTACACTGCTTGATTTGATACCAAATGCAGTTTACGAAAACGACGAGAACGGTTAATCGCATCGTTCTTGTCTGATCTTGTCTGTCTTCGTTAACTGTATCTGTGTAAATCCAACCAGCGCGCCTCTTGTACGAGGAATGTATAATAAGAAGGTTATATGCATTTCCAAATGTAGGTTGCGTTTAACACTGTACCTCGAGTAATAAAACGTCGCTTTCTTGCGATGCTTATGTCCCATATCAAATTCGGTAGAAACCTTTTAAATCAGTTGCATTTAGACACGCCCCATATCTATACGCCACATAAGATAGTCCTACCATATGTTCTGACCGCCATCTATCTTGTCGGTCTTTCTAAGGCCAGTCGGTCTTATCATAATGATATTTCTTATCGCGATGACCGGAAAGCACCCGTAAGGGCAGAGTAGTGTAAATATAGCTGTCAACCTTACTTACGCTAGTCATCTGCGTGCAACTGGTAACGCTACCCAATTGAAGGGCAATGAGGCTCGAGAAAACGAAAAACTGCGCTTCTTTATCATCTGAGACGATTGTCCGGTTATTTTATTGAGCTTTTGTGCTTCTGTGAAAGCGCGATTGAATAGAAAATTACCGAACAGTGATTACAAACATTACTGAAAACCGGATCCTGCTCAGACGATTTTATTTCCCTTTTCACTGCGGCGCAGCAATGTGCACCTGATGGTTCTGAACCCATGCGTTAACAACTCGGAACCATGTCCCCTGAAGGGTGCCCAGAGCTGGGTAAGAACACCGTCTTCTGCATGAGCCGTTCTTTTCTCTGTGATCTTCAGTGTCACGTGTTGTTCAGGCCAATTGCTAATATGCTACTAGCAGAAACTCTCTCTGCGAAACTGCCAACGTGCTGTACAATTCGAGCAACTTTCATGCATAATAACTATATCGGCTTCTTCTGGGGGAAATACGAATGATATGAAAAAGAAGTAGAGTAGTTAAGGGGATCCTGAAATCGTTTTATTAATGCTCAAGTATGCCTTTCGGCATAATAGAGTTATATGTACATGTGCAGGCTGGTGTAGGCTATAGATGCCAACAAGGCCCGGTATTGGGCCCCGTTGCTACAGATTGGAGTGTCCGGCGGTCAACAGGGGTGGTAAGCTTGAGTGCCTAGGTGTCGCTTGCGTGCCGCCCAAAGTCCGAGGCAAGGTATCATGAAGTGAGGTAACGTCAGTTCTGTAGTAGAGTCCGGGCAGAAGGCGCAGTTCAGAAGCGGTGTCAGTGATGTCCAGGAGGCCCTGACAGCAGGCGTCCGCGCTGCATCCACCCGGATTCTCCTGAACGCAACCTCCTCACGGCGAGTTAAACCGCCGGAAAGATAGGATCCACGCGGTGGAATTAAAGCGCACTTAGAGCGGCGAGGAAATTCCTTTTTTAGGCAGTACGGCGTCTTCTGCCGATAATTTCAGTACAGGAGGCGGGTACGTCACTTGCCAGCCTTCAGCGGCAAGCCTTCAAGCTCGCCGCGTATGTCCAAAATAAGCCCATGTAATTAATATCAGGGCCCCTTTACCAGTAAAAAAAGGTGGGCAGAAATAGTCAAAGAGCGGAAATGCAATATCGTTACCACTAAAGCGCGTGTAAACGATTAGGAAATAACTTACCACATGCAGTAGCTACAAGGGAACACTACGCCCCCGTCATAGCCAGCACATTTTCTGTACTCACCTTTGAAACCTCGAAAAAAAATTAGATAAAAAACGCTGCGGTACTTAAGCGCCAAAACGTGGATTAGTTATTTAGACCTCGAGAGGCTAGCATTCGGCAGTCTCCTCTGTTGAGACTCTGGGCGAATTTCGGCTTTCCCAAATTAAATGCCTGTGTGTTTATAGGTGAACAAAAGGTGAAGGCGAAATACAAGGCGCATACGCTGACAAGCAGCAGAATTTATTTGTACAAAAAAAATGGTGCGTCTCAAATTCTTCTCTGCTATGAAATTCACTAACTTGTCTGCTCCGGTCCTGGTTTTTCTTCTTCGTTTTTTCCAGTTTACGTTGCCTTTGCGGTTGCGTTGCGTGGCTCCCTAAGAACTGCCCCGCGTTTAGGTACTGCGGGCAGCGTGATACGCGCATGTTTAAAGCAAAGCACGGCGAATAGTCTCGTCTCGCTGTGACCACCCGCGTTAGTTCATTGCCGCAACTAAACTATAACACTGCATTGTTTCCGGCGTGACATGCAGCACTCCGCTCTGGCTGCCTTCTACTCTGCCACGGGTAACCTGGCGCATATAGTGATGGCCGTCCACTTCCCTGCCAGCTCAAACCGGACAGAGAACCGCGCCAACGCGCTCCTCGAGAAAGTGAGTTGTGTGTAACTTCAAATCTTGCTCGCCGCGAGTCTATTTTTATTACAAAAGCAGAAAGACATTCTCTAACATGTGATCGGTGCTACCGCCACACACTCAAGCACTGTAGCCACGCCCGCTGTCAGTTTTGTGGCGCTTACCTTACACATTTATTGGATCCGCACCCATGCCACTCGTTCACAGCACTATCTCCAGCTCAGATTTCTAGCCGCCTGCGGTTACCCTATTTTGTGAGAGCAAAGCCGCCCCTCCTGTTGCATACCCCCCCCCCCCCGTCCCCCCATGCAGTGGCCACTCCTCGTTGCCCATATCGCCCACGCCTTGGGCGATACGGGCTCAGACGGTCCGACTTAAAATGGCGGCGAGGGCCAGGGTCGGAAAATAGACTTTTTGAAGCGATAGCTACACAACGGTAGCATTTCAAACCTTCAGCGTGGCGGCGCTGCCGATGGATGGATGGTTGCATACGGCTGAACCCTTTAAATCGGGCGGTGGCTCGATCAAGCCACCTTGCCACGACTTATGAAATTTTACTCTTGCCTTGAGCCACCCTGTGAATGCGCTGCCACCCTGTGGCCGCTCCGCCACGCCGTGGCTGCGCCGCCACGCTGTCACGTGGTTGGTCACGTGGTGCGGAGAACCTTGCCGGCGGCGCGGTGCCGTGGCTGATCACGCGGTTCGTCACGTGGTTTGTCACATGCCCAAGTTCCACTCGGCCAGCTATACCTATCGCGTCACTCCAGGTTTAACCAGAGCTAAACCACCGCCAATTTTTTTATGCCTCTCTTGCGAAAAATTTGGGCACGTTTTAAACCAGCGTTGCCGTTACACGTACACGGAAACGTGCAATCGGCGTCCGCCCTCGTTTCGCCCTCGTGACGTCATGCCACGGCGACGATGGGGCGCGACGGGGCAGGGCGTTCGTATGCGACGCCGCATCACCACACGCTACTGTGCATAACGGTTTATCTTCCGCCTAGCCGTGAGTAGAATATAAAATGCGCCTGACACGCAGCTTGCGATAAATGGAGGAGGTTTCCTGAGGCAGGTTCTATGTTTTCTAATGCTAGACGGGGAACTTGGGGTAATGTTGGGTGATGTTTTTCTCGAAACTGACGTGAAGCCTGAAGCGCTATCAGAGAAAATTGCCGTTGAGAAAGTGGCGCTGAGTTTTCGAAAACGTTCTCCCGTCGGGGCTGCCTGTGTACGACCGGCTGCACTATCGAGCTAGTACACACGTGAGCATAAGCCTATCCCTAACGGCTCGAATCCGCAAAAAAGTTTTGCGATTTCGGCCCCCAATTTGGTGGCGCCAGCTTTAAGCTTCCAAGTCTAACCTAATTTTACTTAGAAAACCGACGTCCCGACACTGGATGGCTCGGTTAGGAAGAATGGTAGCTTCCTTGCGTGCAGGCTTCTTCTCTCATTTTAGCTGCAACGCACGTGACACTTTCTGATGTAGCACTGGCACTGACACCAAGCTGCTGTCGAGCGATGGATCTAAAGTTACGCCTGCACTGTAAATGCTCTTTTGATGTTCGTGATATAGCAAAGAACTAAGGACGAAAAGCAGTGTAATCAAAACCGTATTTTTACTTCTGCGCTCCTCACGTCAAGTTTTCTTAGACATCAGTTTTAATTGCGAGGCAACAGTGTAATAATGTAAGGCACTGTCATGAACATATTGATAGGAATCGCCTAACCTTCCGATGCAAAGGAAAATCTTCCGTTTAAAGTTTGTCCTGCGCTGACACCGAGCAGTTAATGCTGGCATGTAAAATCTACGGGGTGAATTTTGACAATAAATAGCTGAAAACCACAAGCGTCCCGAGTGGGGATCTGCGATACATTCTTTGCTGGGTTAAATCTTATATGTGCACAAAAAACGCGGTCGTGATCACGTTCCCGTTGCAAAAATGCGCTTGCGCAGAATTTCTCGGTGTGTCTTATCCGCCAGTACAACTTACAGCAATTTCGGGCTCCTGACGTCATTTCAGCCAATGACTAATTAAACAAGAATGAAAATTAGATACAGTTCGATTAAAATCTTTGTGTTATCCTCGCCAAGGCGTGTGTTCAGCTGCATCCACGCAGGCCTCCCTCGAACTGCATTTGTTCATTGCTGGTATTTGCGGTTATATAAACACTGAAGAGAGCGGAAAGTGCAGTTTCAGTTCTTTAATGCTGTAGCTTCAGCCATTTGTTCTAATATTCCGCACGCTGTGGGAATTATTAAAGTGCTATGAAATGGCACACGTATCCAACAATTGCAATATAGTGGAGCTACGAAGTTCAACAAACATTCAGGGGAAAAAACTCCATGAATGGAGCGTCGTACCATAGCGGATATGTATTAGTGTAGACGTGTACCGGATTAACGCATGAGTCCTGCGCACGCGCAGTAGCACGTGCGCACCGCACCAGGCTCCACAGACCATGCAACTGTGCGTGTGCAGCAAGCATACGTTAATTAAGTACGGGTGCACGCTAATAGTTCTCCGCTGTGCTAAAAGCTTACTAATATGTTTTTTTTTTCATTTTTAAGGACCTTCATAGCGCAGAACTTAGCTCCACTTGTGGTGATGTTGAAGGTCAAGGACTCGCACGAAGCTGGCACGTGTATCTGTACCGCAAGGCGCTAACAAAATACGTCTTCTCCAGATTGTTGATGCCTGCTACAGGAATTATTTCCCTGAATTGCGCCACACCTGGTCAACGGGAAAAGTTGCGTAACGATTATGCAGTGCCGAGTAATCTATACCGCAGAGAGGGATTAATGCTACCGTAAGCCTTACTTTCAGTGAGCCACTGGGCAAAGCGGAAATAAAAGCGGCCCCAGATATCATTACTAATACTTCTAGCAATTTTTTTTTCTGGTCTCGTACTGCAGTGTTTGCATGGATGTCCGAAGTCCACGGTCGCATGATTTTTACCCGATTGAAGAACGAACGTCTAGCTTTCTTCATCACAGAAGTGTAACCTTGGCAAGGGATAAAGAAATCATTCAGAATGCTTTATTATATGGAAAGATAATGAATCAGTTAGGCAGTGCTACACTGGTTCACTCATCGTCAGAGCATGCATGCATCAGTTGTAGATTTGCTTTGTGATTAGATGCCACTTGCTAATTCCTTAATCTGGTCCTGCTTATCTCAATCTGCTCGACAACACGCATGCAGGCTTTTAAATTGCTGGAAAGTTAAAAAGAACGTAAATAACCAATCAAAGTGTCGCCATATATATAACAGTTCTAGGTTAATCACTGTATATTATAAATATATTTCCTCGGCTATCCAGAACCACTTGATTTCGTTGTTCGATGTGTACACAGTCAGTTTAACTGAAATGTAATTGACTGCTTTTCAAGCAGCCGCTTAAAGAGTTATTGAGTGCCAGGACCGGCACTGACGCGTAATATGAATACAATGGCGCAGGTCGACATATAAGCGACAGTATTTTGTTTCGGGCTGTCTGTTGAGGTATTTATCAAGATTAATGCCTCATTTAGCTTTTGATGCTGCAGATGTTTCTCTTTTCTGCGTGTTGGAAGCGAAAAACGTCAATAATATGACGTGTGCGTATTGTTGCCGTTTTACCGCTACGCCGAGACGCTAAAGAGAGACAGAGCTGCGACGTAAGCATTTCGTGTGCTTCTGGCAAACCAAAACATCGCCTGTTTTGCAAAGCATAGCGTATCGTTTTTTTTTTCTTTACGAAACAAGCATCGTTGCCTTACAATGATATCACAGGGAAAACTTCACCGCCGAAAGAAAAGACTCATTTTCAAGAAAGGTGTCGTACCTTTTTTTTTAAGGAGGCCGCTCAAATATCGGCTCCCGAGCATATGTTTCTGATTGCTGGCTACTAAACATAGCTTCTTTTGGCGTCAAAGCGACGGTTCAACTGCAAGTGACATCCAACTCTAGGGATCTAATTCAGCATCTAAAACCTGCAAGTTGCTTAACGCGTCTTGAAATCTTTTTACTCATAAGCTTATTTCACCTCCATTGAAACCCGCACCATCTTAGCTGCCGGTGATTGAATAACCTAATCCTTTCATAAAGCTAAACAGCGGAAAGTCATAACTAAGTAACCACCTTATACTTACTTGCTACACAAGCTTATAAGCTTTACAGGTTTCTTAAAATTAGGCACAAGGTGGTGCTTGGCAACCTGCTCTGCACATAAGCTATGCTGCCAGGTCGACACAAAGTGAAATGTTAATTGCCACCGTCAAGGCACCTTATTGACTGAAATACATTAATTAACTTTTAATCCTTTGCGGTCATCGTGAATAGCGGCGGTTAGCATTTCTATTCTACTCCCTTTGGCAGAATTTGTCTAGGGCACGCGTGTTCCAAGATATCCCCCCCCCCCCACACCCCCCACACACACAGTTTCCAATCATTTCGCGTAGTTACGCAACCAAGGCGATGGTAGTCGGCGTGAATTTCCTCTCTACTCTTACGCAGGTGCTGTGTCGGGCACTTCTTTCAATTCGATAGCCGAAAGTGAGAAAGAAACAGCCACCAGTTTCACCGATCACTCTACGCCGTTGTCATACGAAAAGCCGCGACACGCCGCGAGCAATTTCGCGCTGATACTCACTGCATTGCTCGCGCAATTAGGCCGATCAAGCGGAAATTCTTGAAGCAAATATCTCGGAACACACGAGTGATAGGATAATTCTACCAAAAAATACTTGTGTAGGAATACGACTGATTCTTAGTTAACAGTATGAACATGCCCGCTTACTGCAGGAACAAGAAAATTAACACAATTTTGGTTATTACATGCTGACGGTGTCAACTATCATCTCACTTTGTGTCCGCCTGGCCGCATAAGAAATGCTCCGAGGTGGATTGTACGTACCTTTAAGCGCCTAATTTTAAGAAATTGAAAATTTTAAGCTAAATTCTTTACTCCGTCCATAGAAAGCGCGTTTGGTTTCCCGGTAAAACAAAATTGTAATCGATTGTTGCACTGCGAACACATTTCTCAAAACTCCAGGCAAACGTGATTTTGACACAAAGATGTGCGACATCTGAAGAAGATTCAGCGCTCAGAGCTCAAGAAACTGCTATGAAATAAACGAATAAATTGTGCTTATTCCGGAGGACCGTTTTCAGTGAACTGACGCATTTAAACTTCTGTTCACGCATCTCATGCGTGACTCTGCTTAATTTGAGGGTAAGGTCTTGCAGGACGTTCTTGATGCGAGAGGATAACACACGTTTTATTGGCATCACTGCATCAAGCGCTATCCACGGTAACGATGACCTGCTCCAAGGCTTTTGCGCCTTTAGAACGGTTACTGTGGTGTTGAGCGAATGTTTTCACAGAGAGAGAGAAAGTGATCTAACGAAAGGAAAGCCGCAAACAAGGACAGGCAGGTCCTTCACGGACATGGAACGGTTGCGCAGGAGATGGTAATGCACATGTCCGAATCACTGTAATAAATAACAAAAGTTTATTATTTTTTTGGAAATGTGGTACTTGCGTATTGATTATGGTTGAGAAAAAAGTGAGCAGAGAGCGAGGCAGTTTGTGTTCCGCTTAGAAATGAGTACGTGTAGTAAACTTTCGATGTAAAGAATATTCAGAAAAACTTCGCACTGTGGGACATTGTTCAAGAATAGGCCGATTTGTACCCGCATTTGAGCTATAAAAATATCGCCCCATTTTTACCCCCCACTGCGCAAGAAATAAAACCCGCATACAAAAGGCCCTATGCCTAGGTAGTCCCCAAATACACTAAAAAGGCCAATCTTCGAATGAAAAACCAAACAAAAACAGGACACTCTCGTGGTCATGGTCCTATGTCAGTGCTCACTCAGATATAACCGCGGCTTCCAAGCGTCTGTGGAAAGCGACCCGGCCAGTGGGTGTTTGGCAGTTGGAACTCACTATTCGCTGGCATTGACCGTGATATGCAGCCACTGGTGAAATTCATCGCAGCGGGCTGTCAACAGCAGACGACCAAACCTGCGCACTGGCTGCGATTGCTCGCGATGTGCAGCCAACGGTGAGGTCCGGTTGCCTCCTATCCAAGGGCTGGGTCGTTTTCCAGAGACGCTTGAAAGCCGCCGGCTTATCTGAGTGACCAGTGACAGAGAACCAAACAGACGCGAAATGGCCAATTTAAATTAGACAGCTGAAAGAATACGGCCCCTGCTGTCACTGCAGTTTTGCGGCTACTAACTAGTGCTTCTAACCAGCCGAAACAACCGTGAGCCGAATGCGTCCCCCGGCGGTGTGCAGGCTCGCTTCGTGCGCTGGGCGAAGCTCCGGGGCGTGGCCCTCAAGGGCTCCTGGACGGCCAACACGTCGGCGCCGCTGCTGCGGCCGCTCGCCGACTACGAGGCGCCCCGCGCGGACTTCCTCGACTGGCCGGCCACCTCGGCACCCTGAGCGCGCACACGTGGCTGCCAGGGCTGTAGTAGATGCGCAGCACCCAATGCAGCTGGCCCCCGGCCCCAAGTCGTTTTGTGTTTGTACACAAACACTTTTTTTTCTTTTTCACTGACTGCAGAATCGATGCGCGGGATAGCCTAACGTGAGAAATGCGAACATATAATCTGCGTTAAAAAATACTTGCTTCAAGTTTTTTTTCTCTATTCAAACAAGACGTCTTTGGTTATGTTTTAGCTTTTTTTGCCTATTCATTTATTCACGCAATAAAGTTAAGGGTCCCGTTCAGCGGAGAATCCGGCATCGTAGTTTCCGTTGGAATGTCAAGAACACCCGCATTTGTCGAGAGAGCTTTGACATCACACGTGCAGCTGGAGGAATTGAAAAATGATTAAAACATAAAATAAATTGTGATTATACGGTCACTACGTAACTCAAACGTCGTTATGAAAAGTAAGAATCTGAATTAAATTAATTGTGATGGAAATAGAATGGGGTAAATAATTAAACGGTAATCAAATCTGTGATCTTCAGAGCGTGAGTCAGATGCGCCACAACTAGGCGATGGAGCAATTTTTTTTTTTCATCGAGGTTACGTTCTCTCAACTTTTATTAAATGGGGGCCTCGTGTGCCGTGGCTGACATTATCCGTGTCTCCGGAGCTATATATGAAAAAAAGATCCCAGGCCGCTGCAGGGACCCATTCACGCTATCACGTCATGCCCTCAAGAGGGAGCTTAACTTCCCTCCGAATTTCGGGTATTTCCTCAAAGGCCCGGGGAGAGGGGCATTGCATGAGGCATGGGCATGACAGCTACAGGATGGTGACCTTGACGGCATTCTTGGAAAAGATAAAAGTAATGCTTAACCACTCGTCCGGAGATAACTGGACGAAAAATCCCCGCTGGTGGGCGGTAGTGTTTCAGCCATGAAGAACACACACGCCCTGGAGATGGCTTATTCGGCTATAAAGGCGATGAGCTGGTGATACGACTGATATTCCTAAAAGCGAATGATAAAACTTATGATACAGGCACAATCGATAACGCTTTCTTCGCGTTTGAGTGTTGGGTGGGTCGGCTCAGGATTTTAAAGCTGACACACTGAATTAATACTAGTTTCTAGAAGCAATCAAGTGGATAGCGCGGTTTTCTTTTTTCGTTAAAAAAGGTTACAATAGTGAGGGGACCATGCTGCCGACGCGCATTGTATTATCGTGTCGACAAATGTTAGATATAATTTTGTGCATGTAGAAACGAATCGCATATTTCAACTAAAAAATCAAGGGTGCGGTTGGCCTTACTAGTGATGTTCACGATATGAGATGCCCACATTAGATCGCGCGTTATAGTAATGCAAAAGTACTCACCCTAAGAGAGGGATGGAACCTAAGAACAGAAAAGAATGTATTTGGGCGGAATGTCCGATAGCCTGCGATGAAATGAAATCAAACCTATTAAAGCAATATTAACCGGCATCAACCGGCCCTTGCATCAAGTTTGAATTCGGGCGAGATATTTTTGAAGCAATACAGCCTTAGTGCTTTTAGTGATTGGACGGTAAGTTACGCAATCGTCAGATAGAAACCGAATGTTCGATTGAATGTTGGCACGTAGAATGTAATTTATGAAAAACATGGGTCCGGGCACCGTGCCTTGTGGAACACCTGAAATATCCGGAGAACGAGGAGAGGAGCGATTTTTAACGAAGATATTCTGCCTATTAGTCCCAAAGTTAGAAATACATCTCAATAATGAAGGGTAAAGGTTAAAGCGCGATATTTATCGGAAGCTTTTTGATAATCTAGAAATAAAGCATCAATAGGAACGTTAAAGTCAAGACGGGGGATTAAATCGTTTATAACCACGACTAGTTGAGTGTCATTAGAAAGCACTTTCAAATAGTCATGTTTGGTTAGGCTGGTAGAATTAAAGTATTTCACTGTGATCCAAAAAGGCATGCTCTATTCGTTTCAAGAAAATGCTGGTAAGATAAATCGGCCGGTATATTTTACGCCAAACTAAGGAACCTTTTGGAGCATTGAAATGATCTTGCCAACTTTCCAGTCGTGTGGCTGCTCACATGGCGACGGGGACTATTCAAGGAGATGACATACAATTATGCTTATAGTGTTTTTATACTTCGTAGTATTTTTGAAATTTAGGCGTGAAAACTTTATGTGGGTGTCAGTTTTAATAATTGCATTGATTCCCTAACACCAGCGGGGTCGAGAGCTGAAAATTCTTGTAATTCACCGTCTTGATTTTGGCAAACATTGGTCCAACAAAGTCGTTAAAAACTCTACTAACAGCCGTACCAAACTTGCAAATTTAGTGCCAATGAATTTTTACTGCTACAAGTATTAATGGCATTCGCGCAGTACCATGTGCATAAATTTGATGACATTACCCTCACTGCCATTCGCTACCTACGGAGTTCACCACAACTAATTCGCCCTAGATGCATACTCTGGTCTCTATTCCACGCGCAGAAGAGCGCACAACTTTGTTAGTAACAACTTCCTAAGCAGTACAAACGGTTAATTCATAAGTTTTAGTCGGATGAGGCACCTCTACTGCATTTGTTATGCGAAGGGTGCGCCATTCTTACCAGCACTTCTGACATACTCTCAGCTCGTGTGCTGACGCGTGAGTTTATGGCTAGTTTTTCGTCTTGTCAAGCCAAAAAAAAGCGGCAATTAGGCAAAATAATTTTATTGCGTTTAAAAAACATTCCCGAGATATTGGGCACATTAGCACTGTTTATATTCAGGTGAAATTCTGGCCGTCTTCCAAGCGTTATTGTGATCATTCTGCCTCGCTGAAGGTCATCGTGACATTCGTACATTGACAATAAATGTGAATGTGTAGCACCAAGTCTGAAAATAATGGCAATAACAATCTTAAGGCTTTAAGCATTTACTGTCATCTCTTCTGCGAATGTGGAAAGCGTATTGCGTGAAGCTCGGGGATATGTTATCGTCTTGTTCATATAGTAGAACGTTCACGATAATTAGTTTGTTCATTTAAATGCGCGAATAAGATAGGACGGGGACTTAGAAAAGAAAACGACGCGTGCACACTTGTTTAATCTGGCCTCCAGCAAAGATACAATTGTTTTTGTTCTGTTTTTGTTTACCCAAAGAAATATATATGATCAATGTGTGCTACCTTATATCAGCACTTGTGCGAATGACAAAGGTGGTTGCACGCTTCGGTTCCGCGGTTATATAGGATGTGCTTTCACTCACGAATAAAAATTTGGAAGTCCGCGCCCGTGATCACGTTTTCGTTTCTATGTATTCTGCCCTGCCTTAATCTAGCGGTTATGCCTTTTATTGTTCATGTTGTGCAGTACGTTTCAAGCTTGTGGTGTTAACAGTTTTGCATAATTCCAGGGCTGCTGCGCACCATAGACGACAAAACTGATGCGAAGAAAGAGCATTTGTTTTTTTGTCTCCTAGTGATATGAAATTTGTTCTGCTGCATAGTACTCATTCTACGCGCATGTGTTGAAGCTGTTAGGGGTTGTAAAAATCTTTTTTTTATTTGGATGCTTCAGCTCAGTGTTATGAATGGTGACAACGATTTATCAGTGACAGCGATAATAGGAATGTGCTTATAATTTTCTTTAAAAGGCGCCTGTTAGGTTCAACCCAATCTTTCCAAGAATCGATAAGAAATCACGTGAAAAAACTCGAGAGTTCTTGAATTTAGGGTAGCGTTGGTTTTCTTTATTACGTAGATTAAATTTTTATTTATTATTTGGAGGCGTGACAGCTGGCAATAAAATATGGATTGAGTTATGGAGTGATCGCCCATTCCCAATAAATAAATAGGCGGGCAGACGTTGTCAGGGTGAGTCTTTAGAACAAAATCGAGTACGATGGAAGAATGATGACTTCCTCTTTTGGAATTGAATACCAGCGGCGACAGACTAAAACGTTAGACATGTGTTGATAAATTCGCTTTAGAACTTACCTTTAGATGCGGTGAAAGTGAGGTCAGACCATGTCATTGGGAGAAATTTAAAAACGTCAAAAAGGAAAACATTCGCTGATACGACTTGGTGGTGGTGGGAAATCGGTGCCAACACTCTGACGTGCGCTGGATGACCGAAGATATCTGCTGGTATACCTGACAATGTTTTCGGTGAAACGATTACGGGGCCGGTTGCCCTAGGCATTGTCCAAGGTGGGTATAAAGCGGAGGGCTATGTCAACGTGAGCAACAAAGGAATCAGGTCGAGAGGCCGAAAGCAGTGAACGCCAATGATAGCGAGTGTCCAGCAGGCATGACACTTAAATGTATTTGCAGAGAGGATGCCATTTTAATTTAAGAGAAACATAGAGAATAATGGGCATTTCTTAAAACACCGCAGGCTCGCTTATTTAATATATCGTGTTTGGAGATATTGTACTTTGAAAATGCGGGTATCATCTGGCGGCCTTTCTTCAATCGAATAATTAAGCAATGTCTCAGTACGATTACTTCACATTCCCTGGCACGCGCGATGTTATCAAGGCTGTAAGTTTCGTTAGTTGGTTATGAATGTTATTTTAGAGGAATAAAAAGTAGCTGACCTTCAGCTTGACAAGGGGCTATAAAGTGTGCGGTACGAAAACTATTGAACTACGATCGGATGTGCTACCGTGCATGGTGACCTTTTCACGCCGAAGTTTCATTTCTGCTGGTGTTTTTCAAAATCAACCAGTTTTTTTTTCCTAAGAAAGAGGGTAGTTATAGAGATATATTCGGATATTTTAGCACTCAGTGTTTTGGGGCTGCTTTGGACTAATCTTTATTGTGAAACATTTTTGAAGGTTTTTGGTAGCATTGTGCGGTATGACATTCCCGTTTTTACTTCAATTCCGCGAAGTGTGTATTTGCTTCATGAATATCAGTTTGTCCTTAGGAATCCTAAATAAAAAATGCTGACTTAAATTCATATAATTTCGGTAAAGCTGTTCTTACTGCATTGTCGAAGTACGTTCCACGTAGATGTTGCTTATTTAGAGCAGCACAACAAAGGCACAAGACCGTCTCGTCTTCGATGCTTTTCGGACGTAAAGAGAGCGACCAGATTTATTGGTAGCTCTTCAAAAATTTTGAGCGTGTTGACGTAAAGCAACGCAGACAGAAGAGGGCTCACAATAAGCATCTTACGCGAGAAAAGGCACTCTCCGAGGCCGCTCACAAAATTAGAAATGCTAGCACAGAGCGGCACTGATAACTGATATCGTCACGATGTCTTGAAGTGCTGTCTACGATATCACTTGTTACTGATATCCGTTATCGAGCAGTCATAAGAGTGACCGAGAGTTGGGCCCTTATCGCACACAAGATGTAGCCTGGAAAAGGGTCTGGAAGTAGTTAATAAAGATAACAACAGCCGAGCCTTCCTCGGTTCCGGTGTCAGAAAGTATGCACTTCTACAACACGTGTCTCTTCATGCGCGGCTCCTTCTCGCCTCCCTCTGTAGAAGACAACCTGCAGCAGTTTTTCTCTGGATACTGTTCACTCATCTGGACAAATCTCCTCCATCATTATTCCACAAAGCAGCAACTTGAACAGTTCCATAGAAGTAATCTAAATCATAGTTTGCGATGCAAGGATAAACAGCGCTTGGCTTGTGCACTTATGCAAACTTGTCCCTGGCTATGGGTCCACTATTACTGCCCATTTTGTCTTGTGTTAAACTTCATTTCCGAATAAAAAAAAAAGGCGTAACTGTACTCTCTAAATGTTACGACAACACAAAAAAGTAATCTTTAGATGCAAACCAAAAAGAGGGGCCCCGCACAACCATCGCCTCATCGATAAGCGAAATATTTAGCACGCCTGAAAAGATATGGGAAATCTTAATTCTAGGTCCAGAAGCGCTTTATCAAGAAATGATGGCGCACAGAAACGATTTAGAAGTTCATTTTTAGGCATCTAGAGGATAAAAAAGCTTTGAAGCGATGATTGGCGTTTCTTCATGTCTAATCAGGCGCTTCGTTCTGATTGGTGGCACAATCAATAAAAAAAAAGGCCGTTAGTAAGGCGCCGAGAAGGGGGGTTAAAAGAAGGCACCCGGGACCCAAGCGGACCACTCGTAGCTAGTTCGCCGACCAGAGAGCTGTCTTCGGAGCGAGCCCGTCAGGAACGAGACCGAGCATAACCTGTAGCTGCGAAGATGTTCACCAAGGCGCAGGCGCTGGCCGTGACGCAGTTGCTGGCAGTGATGTTCGCCAAGCTGCCCGTCCATGAAGACTACTACGACATTCCCGAACTGTCCGACTACTACGACTTCATCATTGGTAAGCATTCATGCTTTGTGCACAGCGTAGTGAAGGCGGATGAAAGGAAGTAGAAGCAGTGGAGACATTTTCCTCTCTAGAACGAGTGTCTCGAGCGAACATTCCTGCTCACTTGTCCTTCTTCTCCTTAGTAAACATGGCACATACCCACGCAGGGGGATTCGCCAAGGTTCAGTAGACCACAGTGCATGCTAGAGTTATTAATGCTGCTGGCTTCTACCTAATGTGGCCGCACATTCTCGACGATAGGCTCCTTGACTCCGTGGCTCTAAAGTTTTGCAGTAGCATATATAGTATATACGACGCATGTAAACAAGCCTCCCTCTTCGGCATAGCGGATATAGCCACCACTAGTAGTATACTAATAGTAGCGTAACCTGATCGCTTTCCCACATTTAGGGTGTACGTAATGACGGTTGACAGAAACTGATAGTTAAATGAATGAAATGGTTTGGCCGATCCAATGAAGTCGAGGAGTGACCGATGCTGTGGACCTTGTGTCCAAGTATGGAAAACTTGCGCTGAATTTTGCGGTGCCGATTGCCGCGCCATAATATACTGCCTAGCAAGAAGAGCAAGCAGTTTTGGATAGTACTTTTTCGCGCCACCTTCAGGCGCTTATTGGAGTGAACCTCCTCGCTCTGTCGAAGGCACATGGGCCGTGCGTCAGCTATCTCGGCTACGCCGAGAGAAGCTAGGCAACGAATGCTGTCAGCCAAACGCGGGTATCTAATCGCGCAGAATGTGTTTTCGCGTTTGCAGCGGCCCAAGCGGCTGGAAAAAGCAGTTTTGAGTCACCGAATGGAACAATTACATTGCCACCTTGGCAGCCCAGGTTCCCCATATGATTATGGATTATTCGGTGAGATACCCGCTGCCGCCAGGTGCCTGATTCTCTTCGGCTAAAGTTCCGGCGTTTGCCCCATGGAGGCGACACTATGACATTTTATATGATAAATATGGAATTAAGGCAGCCATAAATTAATCTACGTCACAGTGTGTCGCACAGATTAGGCGGAAAGGTCGTAGAGAAGCGGCCCCCCGCTTTAATGTGTACGGACGATATTGTACTATTAACAAACAACCAGGAAGATTGCACACTCTGCTTAACAAAGGAGACGCTGTAGGCTTCACATTTAGGGCAGTTAAGTCAGTTATGATGATTACCAATTATTCAACTGATCAGTTGTTTACAGTACAAGGCCATGACTCGTCCATAGTGGCAGTATACAAATACCTCGATGTAGGATAAACGATGGATAGATATACATAGAAAAAGCTCGAACAGATTGTTAGGGCAGACAGGCTGAAGAGATGCCGGGATAATAAAAATAGGCCAATAAAAAGGGTACAAAAACTATAAAGTGCTGAGAGGTGTTTGCAAAGAAGTAATGGCGCCAGGGCTTTCTTTCGGGAATGCGGTGTTGTGCCTAAGGGCAGAAGTTCAGAAAAGACAACAAATAAATCTCAGGGCTGTTGGAAATCTAGCACTAGGTTCCCACGGCAAAACCACAAACGCGCAGTACGGGGATATGGGCAGGGCGTTGCTCGAAGCACGCGACGCACAGAGTAGCGTATTATATGAAGAACGCCTGAAGAAACTGGACGATAATTGGTGGGCAGCTAAGGTATTTAAATACCTATACGGAACTATACGCTGCCAAAGATGCTGGTCTAACGCTGGTGTGATAAGTGTTTCATTCCTTCTGCTTTTTTGGGGGGGTCCATGGCAGAGAGAGGGCAGGAAGATGGGAATCTTGGCAACACAAAACCAAGGGTTGAGGGGGCAGCCTCAGGGCTTAGCGAACATTTCGACAAGATGACTTGTCTTCGTCTGGGAATCTTTTAGTAATGTCTGGATGACGTCCACATTTGGATTAATCAGCGCTGAATTCCTACTTGGGCCCTCAGCACAGACCAGGGCGATGGCCGTCTCGTATGGTGTTCTTAAAGCGGAACGCAGCCCCAGATTCTTTCATTGGCGTATCGCATTGTTTGGCATGTTCAGGAAAAGCCACGCGGCATTGAGTGCCATCAGCATTAGTGTTTCAAGCGATGATTCTGGCAGGCAATAGCTTGCCTGTTATTGTGTTTCCAGATGTTTACGGAAACGGTATTGGCTTGCTGTTCTGATAAGCTTTAGCTAAAACGAACACCAAAAAAGTGTAATTTATTAGGCAGTTCTGGTTTCATGCACGTACAGAGGACACGTGCGCAAACGGGAGACGTCTACGCAGCCGACGCGCTTGTCCTTTGAAAGCCTTTTAGTTACACGTACGCGATGCTCGCCGCGTGTAGCGGTTCTCGATGCGCGCACGGCGGCGGGGGGAGCGCGCGCGCGTCGAGGCACCCTAGCCGCGCCGCACGCTGTGCCTAGCGCCGTCTACTAAAAGATGCAGACACTGCGGTAGCCCCTATAATACAAGACGAGTGCAAACCAAGCCAGTTGAACTGCGTCGGAGCATTGCTATGCCGACGACAAACGCTACTTCGTCAGGCTTAACAGCTAGAAAATCACCCCTATATCCGGAAAACAAAACCTAGTTGTCATTTGAAACTTTATGCGAGGGTAAGAATGCGAGGGTTTAGAGCACGATATCGCGTCGTGATACCAAGATGATATCGCGATGCGAAGTTATCGCTGTGAAACGGGAGAGCAGGGCGCCGCCATGTTGTCAACGCTACGTACGCAAGCAACACAAAGCCCGCGAAGTAAAAATCCGAATCGCACGTAGTACGTCTGTGAGACTCAAGCAGACCCTTTGCGTTCTGCGCACACGGACTGCTCACCTGTAAAAGTTCTACGTACATGAAGCATCTACGTACGTGAAAGTTTCACGTACGTACAGAGTTCACGTACGTAAACGCGAGAAGTCTACGTACCATACGCGCATGTCGTCTCAAACCCTTTTAGTTGCACGTACGCGACAGACGCCGCGCGTTCTTCCTAGCGCCATCTACTAACAGATTCAGACACTGCTGTAGGCACTCTAAGACAAAACGAGTGAAAGTCAAGCCCGTCAAACTGCGTCGGAGCGCTGCTTCGTTAGGGCTTAACGGCGTGAAAATCGCCTTTATATCTGAAATACAAAAACCATTTTTCGCTTCAATCTTTATGCGAGGATAACAATGGGCAAATTGCAGGCGAATACAGCAGTTTAGAGCACGATATCGCGTCGAGGGATTAGCGACGCAGCTGTTTCGCTGTGAAGCGGAAAGGCAGGGCAACGCTGTGTTGTGAACGCTAATTACGCAAGCAACACAAAGACCGTAACGTGAGAATCCGAATCTCGCGTACGTCCATGACACTCACGCAGACCCTTTTCGTTCTGCGCATGCGCCCTGGTAAACCGAAACAGCTCTACGTAAGTGAAACTTCTACGCATGTGAAACAAAACTGTCTACTTTCTAACGCAACTTAACACATGAGAAGTACATCTGGCTTTGAACGGCGGGTATGCCAGAAAGAGCGACAGTCACCATATATCATTTCCATTAAAAACGAATATCTCTCAGCCTATATAGTGTGTAGAGGCCTCCTGAAAGTAAATTTGTTTGTTTTTCAAAGGCAAACATCGATGGCTAACCTTTTTGTAAGCACATACAAAATTTCTTACGAGTGTGAACATAAGCGGAAAATGCAACATTACCAAACCAGAATTGTTAAATCGAATATGTCAAAATCATTTTGTTTTCTGAATGTGCACGAACCACACGAAATTAAGAAATAAAAATAGGCATTCGTACTGGCGCCAAAACCTGTCAGGACGAAGATGGCAGGAAACTTGCTACTAAGCTAACTATTCTGGGAAGTATTTTCCGCTGCGTCCGCTACCCGACCTACAAAACCGTCTTTTTTTTCAAGCTGAAAGATGGCAAGTTTGACTGTAATTAAAACACAAAACATAGCTACCTCGTGTACACACTGAGTAATAACTACTGCTTCACAATGTTCAGAACTGTGTACAAAGCGCCTTAAAGCCGTAGCTGTAGGAACAGCGTAGTGCAGTGCCGCCGGTTACACACCGGGGATATATCGATGCAAGCTTTCCCCTGGTCTGATATCCAGCTTACTTGCAGTGCTCGACTTGGAAAAATTAATCTGACACCATCTCGGGTACTGCGATATACGTTTTGACGCAGTGCTCTTTGTCCAAGCGACCTCTCGGCCATCAAAATTAATCTTTATTAGGAACAGCCTAACAGACAATGATCGCCCTCGTCTGCACTTTATACGGATGCCCGATCTCTCATCGAGTTTCACCGATTCGCTTTGTCATAGGGCGCCGATCAAGTGAACAATCGACGCTCTCTTGATATTACTTTTAATATTGCAGTGGTGTACTGAGTGTCGGCACCAAATAAAAGGGGAATAAGACAAACGAAATAGAAATAAAAACACTCTAAAAAAGATAAGTTAAGCGGTGAGTTCTCGTCAATGATGATAAGTCTTGGCTGTATATAATATTCGTTTTACAGCTGCGCTTACACGAGGGAGGCAGATCACCGCTGCCGGCGACAGTCACCGAATAAACTCTGACGTCATAGCCTGACGTGACCTCTCTGTGATTGTTATCAAGAAAACGCTAGCCAGCATATCAACGCCCATGCTATGAAGCTACAATATCACCCGGTCATTTACAGTTCAGTGACTATAACAAGCATTATCCAGCCAATAGGTGGGCTGTATGACGTCGTAACTGTGCTCAATGTTCCTCTTCATATTGTTTATTTTAAACATAGCAAACAATAAAAGTGGAATCAGACGACTGGAATTGCTGTGTTGTTATGGTCTATGTCCTTGTCCCGTTTGCCTCTGAGTGAGCCCTCTCGGGCTTTGCACTGGTACTCCTATAGCAGTTAGCAGTCAGATTTTCTCCGCAAAAGACTGTTTAAATTCGCGTGTGTGTGTGGTTCGCATCTCGCATGGCGTCCGTACAGCATATGACCCTCCCACCCGTCTACGCATGCACACACGCAGTGGGCGGTGGCTCTTCGGGCGCCCTGCTGGCCAACCGTCTCTCGTCTCGGCCCTCGCTACGCGTGCTGCTGCTGGAGGCGGGCGGGGTGGAGGACACGCTCAACGCGGTGCCCCTCATGGCCACGCTGTCGCTGCAGGGACCCCAGGACTGGGCCTACTGGACCGAGCAACAGAAGAACGCCTGCCTCGCCCTCACCGAGCAGGTACGCCGCAGCAGTTGGCCATAGTTATTTATACGCAGCCCTCATGAATTATTGCAGATCAAGAGGCTCCTTCCACCAGCTGAAGGCTTCTAGCGTTGTACGTTCGTGGTCCAGGGAATCGCTATGCTGAATTACGTATATGCTAAATACGGGAGATGTAATGTCGAACACCTCAGGCTGTGATACCTCAGACGAGAAAAACTGAACATCAATGATGAATCGTGGCAAAGCACCGACGACGTTTGCTCAAGATAAATGACGTTGGCTAGAAGGCAATCCAAGCGGTAAATACGTGCAAGCTGAATACTTAGCGACATTCTATGTTATGCGGCAGTTTATAGTTAAGCTTTTCCGAGTATTAATTGTCAGTAAGAAGTTACTGATAGTTTTAACAGCGGCAGTTGTGTAAGCCATTACTGTAGGGGCTAAGAGTCAGAGCGCTATTTTTCTGGCGAACCATGAACTGTGGCGAACCTGCTTGCAGTTCCAATAACTTATATATAGAACCTGGTTGCTTTTACGTGAAAAATGGTTAAAATTTATGTCACGCAAGCGAGCTTACACTGTATTTTTTTAATAAAGTGTTTAATAACTGTGTTTCAATAAAGGAACTAATTATTAGGCGCTAACCTTTATTTCTTAGGCGGAAAAACCGTAAGGGGTCGTCTTGGGTTTTTTTGCTGTTCATAATACACCATCCTCAAAAAACCAAAGTGATGGCTTCCACGGCTGAGTGTAGTATTGTAAACACGACCACACTTGTCGATGAGGACTTCCAAGCTTTGTGCAAGGCTCTACTATGTTTTGCTATTGAGAATGAGGTTGGTGAGAGCATTATGCATAAGTCTAAAAACAGCGACGTCTACCACGTATCATATCGGCGAACTCTACTGAGCGGCTGTATAGCTATCAACATTACAGGAAAAAAGGCGGTTCACTACTATCTCTGTCATTTATATATGCAGCGAAATGAGAAAAAACCGTGACAATTCTACACAGACATATTTATGATCTCAAATAAAAAATTTGACCTCAGAAAAAAGCAATACAGGCTACCAAAGCTGAGAGCAAATTACGGTGGGAAAAGCCTACAATCGCAAATACCCATGATTTTGGACGAAAATAAGGATCTTGTTACTATGATTGAACTGCACACATCACCTGGTGAACTCAAGCGTCCACTGACCGAAATGTCTTCGGTCTAAGTGCTTCTAATTAAAACTGTCGTCAACGTCAAAAATTATGTTCACCGTTTTGAGCGCCTGTTACTGTTTTCCTTCGTTCTTGCAATTTTGAGTGTTTTTGAGTGCTTATTACTTATATTTATCTATTTTTTAATTCCTGTCTTTGATTTGAGAAAACAATTTCATCTGTACCGGTCTGTTTCCCCTCGGTTCAGGTTAAATGGGGCCCTGAACCTAGTCAGGTGCAAGGAAGCACCTTTCTTTCGGGGTGCTTTAGTTTCTGTAAGAGGAAACTTAGATTAAACTGCAAACTTCTTCAAACCAGAGCCCTACTGTGCATGTTACCATGATTTGAGCCAACTAAAAGGACAGCACAAGAGAGAAAGAAGCAGGCGGGACGCGCCACCAGTTCGCCCAGTATGCGGTGTTATTGTGAAGCCCACGACGTTTTGAAGAGTCGCGGTACAACGGCCCGTTCCTCTTCTTACCTTTTCCTTTAGCATCCTTTGCGAAAGACACCCGGGAACTGCCCCACCGTAAAATATAATCGTATAGGCGATCAACCTTGCCTCGAGATTTATTAGCAATTATAAAGGCCGCTTTTACCGAAGTAACTCGTACGTTAGTCGCCACTTCCTCTCGTTCACCATTCTTTTCTGATTCAACTCACGTAGGTTAAGCCATGTGTCTTTTCATGCTGACATCGTTCAGACCGGTGCAGTAGCCTGCTCTGACACGCAAATACACATGCGCTCGCTTCAATCAACGCGCAGCCTTTCGGCTAGGCTGACACTACACCATAAATACCGCAACGTAACCTGCTTGAGGGGTGACGTGAACAAGAGACGTTACCATTAGAAACTTACGATGGTGCTGCATTATAAAAGTCGGCTGAATAGAAGATCATGAACCGGAACTCTTTGTGACAACTGCATACAAAGCATCCGCCGCAGATATAGTGTGAGCATGCGCCTTTCGCACTGACCTTCCAAAAAAAACGGCGCAGCGGAGTCCGTGGCCCCGTGGCAAGGCTCTGGGTGGCTGTTCGGTCATCAACTTCATGTTGTACGTGCGTGGACACCCCGACGACTACAATCGCTGGAGCCGCGACCACGGAGCCACGGGCTGGGACTGGGAGAATGTGCTGCCCTTCTTCAAGAAGTTCGAGGACCAGACGGACATCCGCCTCGCCGCTTCCGGTATGTATGCCCGAGTCTGCCTACCGACGTCATTTCCTTATTTTCGGGGCTCCTGACTTAAAACTAACCTAAACCCAATCGTCATTGTTTAACTCAGAGCTGACCTGAGCGGTTCACGAACTGAGCATTGAAAAGTTCTCGCACTATAGAGCACTCCGCCAGTGGCAGGCTCTGCTGCGCTGGCATCACAGCGGTGAACAATGCACCGTGCCAGGGCACGGTTTAACCGCGCTCTTTTCTCACGTGCGAGATTGGTGAGTCTGCCGCGTCATCATTTGACGTGACTTCTAGTCCCTTACAATGCCGCGGGCTATTATTTTTTTTGTACATACTGCAGCCCCTGCAGGGGCTATCACAGGAGTGGATATATACATTCAAAAATAAGTACAAGGTAGAAAAGTTTAGAACATCAAAGTTGAATACATAGGGAAAATTGCACAAATTGGGAGCATGGGTACAGTAAATAAAGTGATTACGAATCAGTTATGGCCTGTATAAATTTGTCTATAGGGAGGGAACGCACTGAACCGGGCAACGTATTCCAGTGTTCGATGGTGCGCGGAAAGCAACTGTATTTAAACACATTAGTGCGAGGAAAGTAAGTTAAAAGAATAAGATTATGATAACTTCTTGCTGGCTATGGTATGGCACTCTTGATGTACCGGTTGCTTGAGAGTCGATAGTGCAAATTAATGACACAATGCAGAAATTTTTACGATTCTAGTTGTCGCGGAGTAGCAAGGGAAGTGATTTGTAATGATTGCAGGGCAGAAGAGGGTGAAAAATCACTGAGATATTTATTACATATAAAGCGAACAGATCTGCTTTGGGTGGCCCCAATTTTCATAATCTCTGTTACTTTGTAAGAATTCCACACGAAACAAACATAGTCCAGAATTGGACGGATTAAGGATTTATAGATTAGTAATGCGGTTTCTTTCGGAGCCTGAGCTAATGCTCGTCTCAGATACCCTAATTTTTTTAGGGTTCTATTACAGATGAAGTCAATGTTTGGACCATGGTAAGTTGGAAGTAAAAATAATTCCTAGATACTTGTACTCGGACACCCTTTGAAGGGGTATGCTATGAAAAAAGTAATCAAAAACCGATGAAGGGGAAGTATTGCTGAATGTCATGACAACAGTTTTACGAAAGTTAATATTTATCTGCCAACTTTCACACCACCTACAGAAGCTAGAAAATGATTCATGAATGCGAGAATGATCATCTGAAGAGTTAATGATGTCATGTAAAACGCAGTCATCAGAGTACACGCGAATGTTTGAGGGGTTGTTACAAGGGAGGTCATTTATATACAACAGAAACAATAAAGGTCCTAAGATCCTAAGACAGAGTCTTGTGTCACACCAAATGTTGCGGGGGCGACGAAAGATTGGGCTGGTCTGTATATAACAAACTCTAAGCGCTTAGAGAGGAAATTTAGATCCGGGTCACTAAGGTTCAATTCTTCAATAAACGATTTAATTTGAACAAGAACTTATAATGAATAAGTGTCAAATGCGATTGAAAAATTATTGTTTTCAATTATTTTTGTCAATTTGACAAAGCGCCAATTTGACAACCACGGTCGAGATAATGAGCAATGTCGTGCACCAATTCCGCTAATTGGGTGGATGCGCTAAAACCTCGCCTGGAGCCATGCTGAAAATTAGGTAAAATTTTATTCGATTCAAGAAATTGTACAATGTGTGTATGGATGATATACTCAGGAATTTTACAAGTCGATGACGTAAGCGAGATAGGCCTGTAGTTTTCAAGATGTTGCTTATTGCCTGGCTTAAATGAGTGTATACACTTCTAGGAAATAACAGCTGAGAGAATAAGCACTGCTGTCTCGCAGAGGCAATAAGCACGCCCTGTGCTTTGTGCACCATCTCCCTTTACTGTGCCTTTTTCCAGGAACCACTGCCTTCCCAATTTGTCGAACTGTCATTTCTCCGACAGACTAAAAGCTGGTTTTGCTGTAAGAACATTATTTGGGAGAACTCGTCAAAGAATTTATAACGACACCTTATTATCTTACCTGCTGGCAATGCGACAGCATTAGAGCTGTAGTGTCTTTGCCAGAAATGACGTCCCCTCCCTCCAGCCAATGGGCGAATTTTATCAACGACCACCCTTTTTTTTCCTGATGAGGCTATTAATGCTGCCGAATTAAAACTACATCACCTATAGAAACTTGCTGTTGCACTGTTCGCGCACGCCAAACATGCAACACGTCCACGGAATGTTGCGTCAATGTGGGTCCCCGACCGACTTCCAGAGAAGAGGCGTTCTCGAGTTGGTGGCGCCCGTCATTACATTCCGCTATTCGCGGTGCGCAGGCATGTACGGCGTGGATGGTGAGATGATCCTCTCCAGTCCGGCTTCGAACACCCCACTGGCCAGAGCGTTCCTGAATGCCGGAAAGGAGCTGGGCTACGACATCGTCGACTACAACGCTGGCGACATGATCGGTGAGGCCGGCGGCCAGAGACCACTTCTGATTTCTTCATTCCTTCGTTTTGTATTATTTACACGGCCGCCCTTGAGAGTAGCTATGAATGCGACGGCATAACTTTTTGCCACCACTCTACTGTTTAAATCTTCACACTATGTGAGGTCAGGGATATGAAGCTGGCCATTCCTCTTTTTATGAAGGTAAATTACCCTTAAATTTCAGTCTTTAGAGCTAGTATTTAGCTCCACATATTGCGAGAAGCCTGACCTTAGGCCATTCCAACTGTTCTAGCACAGCTTACCGTTATTGTGCCGGTACGGTTTTTCATCGACTCTTTTTTTTCTGTTCTTTAGAAACATATCTTTTCCTAATCAAATAGAGCAGCTCCTCATCTATGCTCACAATGCCTGTCTCGCCATTTTCTTCTTAATGGAACACGTTCAGACGCCTTTGTTCGTTAACTCGGTGCGTTGTGGTGCCACTTGTAAGAAGGACTGCTTACGTCATTGTACGAGCTGCTGGTGTGGCTGGCAATATATCATCTAAAATCCACCGTTCTATGGGCCCGCCGCGGTAACTGAGTGGTTATGGCGCTCGGCTGCTGGCCCGAAAGACGGGGGTTCGATCCCGGCCGCGGCTTACGAATTTCGATGGAGGCGAAATTCTAGAGGCCCGTGTGCTGTGCGATGTCAGTGCACGTTAAAGAACCCCAGGTGGTCTAAATTTCCGCTGTCCTTCACTACGGCGTCTCTCATAGCCTTAGTCGCTTTGGGACGTTAAGCCCCCAAAAATCATAAACCACAAACCACCGTTCTATGAAAAAAACCTAAACCCTGTTCGCCATCAGAGCATGAAGCTGGGCTAGATGGTGTTGCGCTACTATAAATTAGCACAAAGGAAATGTTGGCCCATTTCCAACGGTATGTCACTATAGTTACGGGCTTCTCTAACACTGCGCGCAGAGCAGGCACAATGGCTAGCGATTGGGCGAGAAGAGAGGGCAGTTAGATAGGTCTTGATTTGTCGACACCACCTCGTCTGACTGGCATTGTAAAAAAAAAGGACCGGCTAACCCAACAGCGTTTACAGGAGCTTTCTGAGCCCTTAAAAAAAAACTCCACGGTAGTCGCTTTTCAAGACAGGATATTCCAATAGGATGGGAATTCAGGACATACCTATAGAATGGATGAAATGTGATTTCGAACTTTACATAATTATCCCCTTTTTCTGCTGAGGTCATATGCTAAACGCTCGCAACCAGGGAATAAACCGGAGACATCAGCGCTCTCGAAAACCATTTTTTAGCTTTGCTCGTAAAACGCAAGGCGTTGCGGAATCATCCGGTATGCTCCTACACAGAGTAGAAAAATAGTTCGCATGAGTCAACACGTATTTCGGGTCATTTTCTGCAACGGAATATTGAACGGCTCCACTCAAACCACCGAACAATAAATATATCTGAACCAAAAAGAGAGAACGTTTTTGTATACCCTGTCACCGCTTTTCGATCTGTTTCGAACCAGCACAAGTTGCAACGGCAGCAAGTTCGCCCAAAGAGCAAAGATTACTTTCCGTTTGGCTAAATTTTGACAAGTAGATCAAAGCAGCTAAGTTGTTTTCCTTTCTGTGGTACACTAGATATAGGAATCCATCCAGTGACTACTGGGAAATAAAAATCTCAATCAGAATCCGAAAGAAATCTAGGAGTTAGAAGAAAAAAAAATGAGAATTTTAGTCCTGACAGGATATATGCGTTCCCACTATCAGTCTCTCCCGCAGCGCTGCTGAGTCATTCTTCCGCAGATTACGAAATGTTGTGTGGACTAAAGGAGCTACATATTCAGATACCCAAGAGGCACTTTAGGTGCAACTGCTAGAGAAATGCATTCCTGCTGACTCGAGGTAGAAGCTTCTGTATTCAATCATCGGCAATGTCTTCTTATTTGTCTGCTACTTCCACTTCTTGATCCTAGCATTAATGCAAGTTCACTTTGACAATATTAGTCATGTTCTCCCAATCCTGCGACCGTATATGAACCGTATGTTATGTCTGGTCTCGCATGTAGTACACGCTTCTAAATACGATGGTGGTCTTTATTTTTGTGCAGTTAGTTCAGCGCTGCGCACGCAAGGGGCTTTGAAAATTTTACGTGAAAGTCATTTGGGTAAGAGAGAGAAAAAGTAATTTAATGAAAGGAAAGGGGGAGAGGTCGGCCTGCGGTAATGTGAAGCTGGCTGCTACTCCACACTGAGGAAGGGGCGTAGCGCGTCTTTCGTTCGACGCATTTAGTCTTGTCTTTTAAAGTCACGCGAACGGTTGTCCCGGGCAAGACAACTTGTACTTACACTACTTAGTCAGACTGTGTCGTACTATTATACTGACGGCAGCTCAACATACGGGAGGACTGTTCGCAAGGCAGGCAAGCTTCGTGTTTCAGCATATAATATGTTGGGACAGGTGTGGCGTCTGTAATTTTCTGCGGGCTCTGCGCGCACAGCTTCATCTAAAAGAGCGAGCCTTCGTTGAACAGCGTGACGATTTGTTCCACGTTACACGTTATCCCGTCCAATTTGCCTTTGTTTACACTAGTCGCAGAACGAGGAGGTTAGGTGAAGTGTGCCGACGCTTCGTTACAGCTAGTTCCACGTCAAAATAAATGTCAACACCTGGCGCACATTGTTCGCGTGTCCATCCGCAGGTTTCTCGGCCTTCCAGACCACCATCCGGGACGGGTCCCGCTGGAGCACGGCTAGCGCCTTCGTACGGCCCGTGGCCGGTCCCGCCGGCAGGAAGAACCTACACGTGTCACTGCACTCCACCGCACACAGGGTGCGTTGCGCCTTCATCGCGTTGCGGGATTTCATTGGTTTTTTTTTAATCCAGATGGTAGAGTTCATGGTCCCCACACGAAGGTCTTTGCGTTTCATTCATATTTAGATGCTTTTTGTTTCTCTCGTGAAAAGCGCCTACCATGAGGCCGCTTGTGTTTCGCGTGTTATTATTTGATCCCGTTTTGAGAACTTCGCTGAGCTAACGGCATATGCCGCTGGTTCACCAAGCGTTGAGAAGTTGGCAAGCAGTCGGTTACTATTACGTCTGACGAGTTTTGAGAAGATCGCTCGGCTAACAGCATATGCCCCTAGGCCCTTCCTGATATTGGCAAGTAACCTAATACTATTAATACAGACGAGCGCCGATGATGCTGTCAGTCATTTTTATCAACTGCGTTTTCCGAAATACTGAGATCACTGAGGTTGCAACATTTAAGGCCACGTCCCCTTAGGCAGTGCGTACCTGATGGTATGCCCGGAGCAGGTGCTAAGTACTTATTGTCCGTCCTGCATTTTCTCTGCAGGCTTCGCCCGCAGTGATCCTAGCGGTGCTCGTTGTTGAGAACGTTTTAAGGGGACTATAAATCAGAAGCACTTTTTTGTCTCTCTTTGCTTATTCTACTCGATAAAAACCAATTGTACCACTGCAGCATTCATATTAATTTACTTTTCATTCTAACCTTTTGCACAGTTACCTTGTTTCACTAGACACTGAAAACTTCCCTCAAGAAAAATTAGTCTAGTGTAAGGATACGTAAACTTCATCGACACTACTAGTGGAAAGAGTTTCTGTCCGTCCCGCTGCTGGCGACACGCAGGTTCTGTTCGAAGGCAAGCGAGCTGTGGGCGTCGAGTTCATGAAGGAGGGCCGTATGCACACCGCCTTCGCCACCCGCGAGGTCATCCTCTCCGCCGGAGTCATCGAGTCGCCGCATCTGCTCCTCCTCTCCGGCATAGGACCCCGGGAGCAACTCGACAAGTTCGATGTAAGCTACTGCGCCACTCGTGTGGAGTGGGTGCTGCGTGCAAGGGTCGTGAAACGGAAAATACACCTTCCGAGTCTTAGGCTTTTCTGAGGGCACATCGCAGTTGCAGGTGCTGCAGCTTTGCGTGCGAACGCTAAAATACGCACAGCGAATGACAGCGCAAGCTTTCCTATCTGCATCATAACAAACAACGCAACTCCCTCTACTTCTACTACATATTTTATATATGCCCCTGCTGCAAACCATAGACAGCGCATTTCGGCACTGCCTTATAAGAGCTGTTTTTACTGCTCTTTTCGCTGCTTCCTATGGGTCACCGTTCTTTTGGTACCAAACAGAAAAAAGTCGGCCAAGTTCTTTCAGGTTCCACGGCTCCTGAAGCCGACTTAAATTTTTTGAATTAGATAGTCATGGCCGCTTTTCATACGGAACGACATTCAAACACCAGCTGCGAGTACAGTAAAGACTACGTGTCTTTAAGTTGCCTTGCCCGCTTTCGCCTCTTCTTAGGAGTGAAGCCGAGAGATAAATTTGGTGGCGATCGGTGGTTCAGAGCGTAATACACGTGTTTCGTCTGCGCTTCCATCCTTTTCATGCCTGAACCTGTGATCTAGCATTAGCACAGAAAGCTCTGCCCACCGAAGCCGTTTTCGTTGTAAGGCGTACCAGTTCCAATACCCGTGCTTGGAAACAGACATTCCTTCTCATTGCAGAAATGGCTATAGGGGCGCTGAAATGAGAATCTTGGTTC
Organism: Amblyomma americanum; assembly: GCF_052857255.1. Lineage (NCBI taxonomy): Eukaryota > Metazoa > Arthropoda > Arachnida > Ixodida > Ixodidae > Amblyomma > Amblyomma americanum. Next base: position 131,894,305 of record NC_135498.1, on the reverse strand, counting down.
TCAAGTGATGCGGGGATCAACAAAAAGTGGACACAGTTTCATTTCAGCTTTCTTTATTGCTTGTCGCGTCCGCTTTCAAAACACTATTTTTTAATAATGTTCTTCACCTAATATAGCAACAAAGTTCATCTTTGCTGCTAAATGTATTATGTAACACCCTCAACGAGGGCCTTTAGGGGTATCTTGAAATAAACAAATAAAATTAATGAGATAAGCACGTCATTCTTTCCGCAGATCCCGGTAATCGCCGAGCTTCCGGGCGTCGGCGAGAACTTGGCCGAGCACGTGTACCCAGGAGGTGTGAGCGCTACGATCACGCGCAAGATGGACATCGACATCACGCCTTTCGCCGGGCCCCTGCTCTTCTACACCCAGAACAAAGGTTATCCACCCTTGCCTCTGGATGAACCACACGCTTACATTCTCCGCGAGTGTTCACTAGTGACGGTCGTCGCCCAGCCGCCGTCTAATATTTTCTACATTTAAACACCATCCCCACCAAACTGCACCGAAATGTGAAATATCCCGTGCCTCAATTTTTCCTCTCCGAAGCGAGACTCGCCAGCGACCGCCCGCTTTACACAGTAAAAGCTCAGAACTCTTTGATAAAAGGGCAAAATAAATCTGCCCAAGGGTTGTGTTGTGAGGTGCAGTTCACTGTGTCCCTAACGAAGACACGACGCTATTCGTAGCAGCCATACCACTCAGGTGGCAGTTGGTAAGGTTGGATGAAGACAGGAAGTCGAACAGCAAAGAGTCATAGAGGGTCAAGCGAGTGGATGAGATTATGGGTTTTGCGAGTATGTGGTCGCCGCAGGTGGCACAGGACCAGGTTTGACCTCCATTGGGGTAAGGATCATGATATTGATGATGGTGAGGAGGAAGGAGACGGTGTGCGTCATCCACGTCATGTGCCTGCAGGACCCTGGACGATCCCCGGCGGTGTTGAGACCGTGGCGTTCGTGCAGACAGAGCCGCCAGCAAACGGGACGGCCGAAGACGTGCCCGACATCGAGATCGTCCTGTTCTCCATGTCACCGGCCTCCCAGGAGGGCGAGCGCTTCATGCTAGACATTGGCCTGGACTCTAAGGTATACGCGTAGTACAGTGCTTACGTTCTTTATATCGTCCACCCGTCTCTATTCGCAGTATATCTGTGTATAGTTCATGCAAGGACTTGAAATGCAGCTTACCGACAGCTTACTACGTGCTGTCTACAGGGTATTTACTAAGGCAGTCACTAATAGAGTCTGGACAACCTTAGACTTCAATCAACCAAATGATCAGGCTTTCGTAAAAGATACTCGACAATATACCATATTCACACACTAAATCAGGTCATATATAAATGGGCAGAATATAACCAACCCCTATATATAGCCTTCATTGCTTACGATACCGCATTTTACTCAGTGGAAACCTCAGCATTGGAACGCACGCATTGCGTAATCAAGGACTATAAAAGTGAGTCTTCGGTGAAAATCCTGGAAGGTATGTATAACGACTGCACAGCTACCATAGTTCTCCATAAAGTCAGCAATAAAATTTCAGTAAGGAAGGGTGTCAGGCTGAAGGCAAGATCTCGCCAATGCTTTTCAGCGCCTGTTTGCAGGAGGCACCCCGCGGACTGGATTAGGAATATCCGGGGATAAGTTTAAATGTAGAATCCCGAAGTAATCTGCAATTCGCTGATGTCTTTGCCTTGCTAAGTCACTCAGGAGACGCAACCAATGACGAATGAGTTTTACAGGCAGGGCAGAACGGTGGGTCTAAAAATTAACATGCAAAATCCAAGGTAATGTTCAACAGTCTAGAAAGGGAACAGCAATTCGCAATTGGTAGCGAGGTGCTTGAAGTGGTAAGGCAATACGTCTACATAGGGCACGTAGTGGCCGCTGATCCGGATCACGAGAAAGATATGACTAGAAGAATAAGAATAGGGTGGAGCGCATATGGCAGGTTCGCTCAGATCATGAATGGCAGTTCACCAATATCGCTCAAGAGAAAAGGATACAATAGCTGTATTTAAAAGGTGCTCACCTATGCAGCAGAAACGTGGAGGCTAACGAAAAGGGCTCAGCTTAAGTCAACGACAACGCAGCGAGCCATGGAAAGAAAATTGACAGGCATAACGTTCAGAGACTGAAAGCGGGCAGGGTGGGTCAGGGAACAAACGCGGGTTAATGACATCCTAGTCGGAATCAAGAAAAGGAAATGGGCTTGGGAAGGGCACGTGATGCGAAGGCAAGATAACCCCTAGTCCTTAAGGGTAACGGAGTGGATTCTGAGAAGGAAAGCATAGCAAGGAACGGCAGAAGTTTAGGTGGGCGGATGAGATTACAAAGTTTGCGGGGATGCGGTGGCCGCAGCTGACAAAGAAAATGGTTGATTTTAGAGATATGGGAGAGTCCTCTGCCCTGCAGTAGGCGTCGTCAGGCTGATGATGATGAGGATGATAGTGCTCGCTGTGTGCCTGGTACATACTTTGTCAAAACTATGGGACGTAAGGTGTCTAGTTGCAAGCTGCGTTTGGTGCTCTTGTCTCTTTGAAAGTATTACATTTCGGAGAGGCGATGATGAGTTTCTCTCACCTTCAGGAGATTTGGAACGCTGGCGGCGTGAAGCGATTTACACAGCATGGATTAGAAGCAAACGCCTTGGGCTCAAAGCTTTTTACAATGACTGCACATTGTTTGACAGCTTACTGAACGCAAACTGTGGTGACATTTGACTCCAGCAGTGTGTCGTCACATGTTGGTGCCTTTCACTTTCGCCAAATTTCAAACCCGACGTACGACAGTAAAAGTGCCGTTCGAACACGCAGCAGCTAAAAAAAACAGCTACTAGCGCCACGGAGTAAAGAACAGAAAGCAGTCGCGTACCTTACGCGTGTGCATCAATCCCTGAATACAAAAAGGCATATTTTAGCTCATACATGCGTTTAATGCACACAGACAAGTTCGAGATTTTGTGATTGTGATCTGTTTGAAGGAAAACTTTCCCCAGAGCGCCTAAATAAATTGGGTCCGACCCAAAAAGTATTTGAAAGGCGATTTTTCGACCAAAGCTTTCGTTCAGGTTTATACACTAACGGGTGATCAAAATAGCAGCAGTCCGAACTTTTTTCCCAACAGAAAAGATTTTAGCAGTTTTTTGATATCATCCTTCATCGCACTGTCTTTGAACCGTGCATATCGACTAAAACGGGACGGACTCTCTCTTTCGTCGGCGCCATCCTATTCAGCTTAGTTGTAGCATGAGACAGGGGCAGTCCTGTTTTAATTAAAAGAAAATGCGCGTTACACAAACCATTTTAATCGCAGCTACAGTGTCACGAAATTGAAAAATGAAGCTGACAAGAAAGATTAAGGAAGAAGTGCCGAGGATCTTAGCAGCTCGCTTAAGTTGCCCAGCACATGTTTCGAACAGTGAAGTACTTGTAGCCAAGAACAGAGAATCTGAGATTTTCGGAGTTTATATGACCATTAATTTTCTCCTCTGCACTGGTGTGATATGCATTCGCTCCTTTAGACGAATACTTTCGCTTGATGACAGCGTGTACTTGTATATATTGTGCTATCAATCCTGCGGTCTTGCTCCAGTGTTTATTACAGGCGAGGTATCTTAGTTGCTCCAAAATAAAAATTTCGGAGAACGACAGGAAGGAAGAGGAGTCGATAAACGTCTAGGAAATAAAAGAATTGGACAGATTCGTCATTCCAACTAGTGGGATCTAATCGGCAAAATGCTGACAAAGGAGAAGAAAAAACAAAAGAGAGGACTGTTTCACTACTAACGTATTTCTAATTTTTGCGCCAGAGCACATTCAAATGTTCATTTGTTTCATCGAAAATATCAATCTAGCATCACTAGAACTATTTCCCTCAGCCGCATTACTAATCGCAACTAGTTACAACCGTTTAGCAGCGACAGAAAATTGATGAATCGTGGCAAAAGTTACCGCAGCTTATAATATACAAAGACAAGGAAAAACGTGATGAAAGCAGCTTTTCTTTTCAGCTACTCACCTCAAACCAGTTGAAACACCCTGCCCTGTCAGTGCTTACTTTTAGGTGCTCATCTCCAGCGCGGTTCTCACAGTAGCCTGAGATCTTGGACGAATATTCAGACAAGTAGTGCAGTGCTTTGAACGTATGGCAAACACCGCAGGCAAATACCCTGCCATTTCTCGTTGTGAGCTTGAGCCTCCTCACCACTATCTGTAAGATTTAGGATGAACCCCTCACGTTTCACCCTGTATTTTTAACTGGCGGTGATCCAATGAGGAAACTTAGTATTTTCATAGCTAAATTTCTGATCTTCATTGAATAAAGCCCATTACAGGAACTGTGGATGATAGTTTAGTTATATGCCTCAGAGTTACTTTGTCTCTTTTTTAAGAAGTTTGATCTTGCACTGTGGTTGCAATTCTATCTAGACAAAGACTACAAAAAAAAGTTCCTGGGTTCTATCATAACACAACATGCAATTAAGTTTCCTTCTCCTCCTTCATCAAAGTTCAACACTAGGCCTCGACTAACTGCGTCTGCCGCATCACATTCTAAGGGGCCACTGCGCCACTAAAATACCACTGCCACTGCAACCGGTCTCCGTTCCCGATGCTCTTCGCGCAGGCGTACGACGGCTACTACCTTCCCCTGCGCGGAAGCCACGGCTACAACCTGGCACCCATCCTGCTGCACCCGAAGTCCCGCGGCGTGGTGCGTCTCCAGAGCGCCGACCCTAGCGTGCCGCCGGCTATCGACCCGCGTTACCTGTCGCACCCGGACGATCTCCGCGTCATCGTCAAAGGTAGGCGAGAACTCCCCTTGCTCCGTTCGTACTGGTGTGTGCGGTTTGAGAGATGAAGAGTCATCGTCTCCATAGTAGCCCTTGGTTACGCGGAGTGCAGGACTCAGGCCTCTCTCGTATCTCACGACTGAACCCTGTCTTGTATAAGTTGCGGCCACTTTATCCAAACACGTAACATCCCCCTCCCCCACCCCTTCGCAGCCTCCTGCCCCTGCTACGCTTGCCCTCTCTTCAAATACCCTCCGTTATACTAAAGGACCATAGGTAATCTTCCTTTCACATCACATGCTCTGCCCATTGCCATTTCTACTTCTTGATTTCGACTAGAGTATTATTACCACGAGTTTGTTCGCTAACCCGCTCTACTTTCTTGCTGTGCCTTGACGTTTCCTCCTTGAAGTTACTTTCCATATCTCGCTGGACTGTCATATATTCAATTAAAAGCCGCTTATTTAAACTCCAAGTTTCAGCCCCACTGTGCTTGTAATATACAATTGTGTGTGTGTGTGTGTGTGTGTGTGTGTGTGTGTGTTTTTTAGTAATGCCGGAAAGTTGCTATTCATAACTTAGGAGGACTGCTTTCTTACCGTGCTCCAGGCTGGTTTTATTCACAACATAATTTATATCTGATGTTTCCGATCTTCGATCCCTACTTCGCCGAAATAATACTTAGTCCTTGTCTAACTCTAATTCCTCACCTCCTCTCTTTTGCTGCTGTTGCCATTCCACGCCTCTAACCATTAATTTTGCCTTCTTCATACTGATTCATAAGCTTACTGTTCTACTTTGAGTGTTCTACTTTGAAGGCCAGAACGCACATTTTGTTCGTTCAAACCACGCTTGGGAACGCTGTAGTATGTTAGCACGTGAGCGAAGTCACGTTTCTTTTTTTGCGTATTTGGCTGGCTTTCTTTAAATGCCGGTAAAAAAGTATTGCGCAGGAGATGTGTTGCCACAAAAAATTGTGCTGGTTACTTCCAAACCCACCTACAATTTAATAAAACATACTTGGCCCTAAATTGAATATAAAAATTGCATAAATAGTATTAGTTAATTAACTAATTAATAATATTATAGAAGAGTTGTCAGGAGCGCCACATGACGGCAAACAATATGTCGTTGTTCTCACCCAGCTGCGGTTTCCTACATTTTTAAATCCTTCTTTCAAGTTAAGTGAACTGCCCTATATATACTATCGTATGTATGCTCACTTTCAGGATAAACTTAGGTCGGCGCACTTATGTCATTGCTCGAGGGTTCCGACATAAATCTGACGTCACGCAGTTGACAGAGTCAGCTGGAGAGACAAGAGAGAGGCCTTTGCCCTGCAGTGGGCGTAGTCACGCTGATGATGATAACGATGAAGATTAACACTTCATTAGCAAGCTCATACTGCTGTAGACTCAAACGCTGCGGCTGTTTATCTAGATCGCCGCTGGCATGGTAGAGAAGTGCTTTACGATTTTGTCGAGTTCCCCTGTGTGTGTGAGGGACATGAGGCAAACGGAGCTAGAGTCCGCGTCGTATCTCGTAATCGAAAAAGAGCGTTGATCGCCTGACTATTAATTATGGTAGACTCGGCCATTGCAGCCATGTGCGCAGTGAGACTGTGCCCTTGATAGAGTGAGGGAAAATCACTACATTCAATGGCGCTAGACTAAACGCTGAAAACACCCTGGCCATGGAGTGCCAGGGTACAGCGTACTGGAATGGAAACTGTAACCAGTGCTCAATGAAGTCCCTCTGTGACGGGTGGGTTATATGGGATTAGTTCTTCAGTTGGAGGGACGGCTTAATGTCTGGGATGATGTTTGTTTTCCCTTCTCGCAGTCAATACTCATCTCCAGAGATGAAACTACATTTGGCACACCTGTCAAGGAGCGACCAGCTAGGGGCCGTATTCTCTAAATATCCATGGCCCATTTAAAATCTGTTTGGTCCTTTGGCACTGAACATTGTTGTTCGTTAACGTTTATTTATCTGATAGGCCGCTTGCTGTTTTAGCTCGATGCTGCGTCGTTCCAAGTGAAATAGAAAATGGGTATCCGTTTCAAATGGATCCCTACAGCTTACGGCCTCTGAACTCCACTTTCACTCCATGACCTAGGACCAGCTGCAGCTACGCAGACATTGCTGTCGCAGCACCTTTAACACTCGGCGTTTTTGCTCCTCCTTCTGTTTCATCTGTTTCTGTGTGTGCAGGCATGAAGGCTGCAGCCCGCATCGCGGAAACCGCAGCGTTCAGGCGCCTCGGCTCGCGCCTCTGGCCGCGCCACTTCCCGGGTTGCGAGGCGCACTTGCTTTGGAGCGACCCGTACCTGGCCTGCGTGGCGCGACATTTCACCGCTGCCCTGTGGCACCCGTCCGGCACCTGCAAGATGGGCACTGGAGACAACGCGGTCGTCGACCCCCAGCTCAGGTACCGCATGGAGGCGTAGTACTTCTGGCGCACACGCATTTTCTTTTTTACCAGTAGCGACAGACTTAAGTCCGTCCCCATTTAACAGATTCGCCCGATCCTCTTCAACTTCGCATTACCTTAGACAACCTCTACATTAATTTTTTTTAAACTTAATTACTGCTATAAGCGACTTGCTGAACAATAGTTCTGTCCGCTTCACTACACTCTTGACGTCATGAAAAAGAAAGCAGTACTTGATAGAGAAGCTTCATTTCGATAGTCTAACGAAAAATTTATTAAGGTCTTGCCATGTTCTGAAGCTACTCCATGAACTACAGAGAAGCAGCATGCTATAACCCTCAAGATTAATAGGGAAACTTTAGATTTCCAACATGCTACAAAATGCGACTGCACAGCTTTTTTTTCATTCTTCCCCCGCACTAATGCAGTGCTTATTAACTCACCTAGCCGTTAAGTGCATTACTACTGCTTGAGAAGAACATGAATATTGAGCTGTCAAAACCTTTTAATCCAGCCAGGACATCATAACGTTTATTTGCTTTTTAGTACCTTTATTCATACGTTCAATTTCATTCCTTCCGATGATCGCTCCAAAGAAAGAAAATACAATTTTATGCAATGAGAAAAGAAAATATTGATTCTTCTGAATAAAAAAAAACACGCATAACATTTCACTTAAACAGGGCATTGCATTTCTGCTTCCTTATACAACACACCTATTGCAGACTCCATCGCGCCAGGCTCAATCATTAAATAACTCTAATACCAGATTTTGTGCCGCAACTCTCACGTTTCGGGCAAACAGTCACTAATGCCAGTCCAAGGATGCTAACTGAGAACCCTGCATGATTGGTATTCGCCAACTTCAAGCGGTGATGAAAGCGGCGACAATATCCAAGGTGCGTAATGAAAATGTTTTCCACGTGTATACTTTTCCCGCTTCAATACATTTTGCTACGGAAGGCGGGCTCCTGGCAAGCGTGCGTCCTCATGTGTTCTGATTCGCCGTCTGTTGATGCGGGCACACTTTGACAAATACTCGTCAGTAGTGCTGGAAACTCTATTAGCGCGTGCATCCAAGTTGCTGCGCACGAACATATCACCTCTCGCTGTCACACCGTCAACGTTCAGAGAGGTTTAATTACAAACAAAAGCAGAGTATGCAGCCTGAGAGACGATGCTCTGGCCTTGCACTGTGCCCTAGGGACAAACCCTGCATCTTCGCGCGACCTGATTCGCGACTGCGTGCACCTTTTCCCCACGCAGGGTTCTGGGCGGCGTAAAAGGTCTGCGAGTGGTGGATGCCTCTGTGATGCCCGAGCCTCTGTCGGCGCACCTCAACGGCCCCGCCATGATGATCGCCGAGAAGGCGGCGCACATGATCCTCCAGGACGTGGGCACCGACGTCGACCGCCTGGTGCCGGACGCGGCGGCCATCGCGTGAAGACCACCCCGCCTCGCGAAGCTTATATGCAAACTTGGCGATGGCCTGCTTGCCTTGTAAAGGCAGGTAGAAGGACAATATGCTGTTGTGTCGCGCATGTCACGACGATGCACCACACACGAGGCAACAAAGGAGTCGACGCAGATGAGCAGACTCAGTAGGCAGTGTTTTACTTTTCATTTTACTCAAGACTGCTGGCTATGATGACGTCAGTGTAAGCCACAAAGAGAAATCTTCGCGCCCAAATTTCCGTAACAACCTTATCAAAAGTAGAATTCATTACCGCGCCATTACACCGCAAAACGGCGTCGTTCGGGTTTGTTAGATGAGGTCTTTCTTTGAAGTGCTTCAAATTCATGCGGGTGTTTTGCCACAGCCTCGCTTCTCCACATTTTCGTTCGTACGAGCTCCTAATTTTAAATATTGACATGAATACTGGGCTGAAAACTGAAAGGGTTCCCAGTACAGAAACAGTTCCACGTTGCTGGTGTATTAAAATGCAGCTTATGAAGTGCAAACCAGATGTTTCAGATAAATAGCCCAGCTGTGCGCAGCCGTCAACGGCTTACATTATCACCCAAAAAGCAATGAATCGGCACTAGTATCTCGCAGCATGAATCAATGACGTCAAAGACGGAATTACGAAAAGCGGCTGATATTTCTTTCTTGCAGCGTTTGCTAGTGCCTTGTAGAATTCACTTGTGACGTCACGCGAGAAAGCGTGTCTGCGTGGGGTGCGTAATGACTGTGCCTCGAGAGGGTGTGTAGTGTCTTGGCTACAACGTACCTGAAAGACTTTCTCGCTGTTTCGGTGCGGGCTGGGCAACATTATTTTTCTTTTTTCTTTGCCCACAATAATATATGTTTCTGGTATTCTTTTTAATGGACGAGGCAATGAGTTTTTTTTTCTTTCAAATGAATAAAAAGAAATGTCATTGTTTTCAAAGCACGTTCTGCATTCAAAATTCTTTGCATGGATTCCAGTATGGCTTCTTGAGTAAATCTGCTTTGCTGCGCGTTTCTTGCCGTTTGCAGAGAGAAAAAGTACTAATAGGAGCTTTCCAAGGTTAACGTATCCATCAGCTTTTTATCAGCAAGCTCAGTTCACAGTTTCTGTCCTGACGCCGTCTTCCTCACTCCACTGCGAACATTGGCACTTCTGTGAAGTTAACACGAACAAAAATTACTACACAAAACTGCCAAACTTCACGACCTCATAGGCAGCTATTAGCTTGCGTCGGCCACTCGTTCCGCGACTTTACAAGCAAAGAGCCGGGTTAATATAGAGATTCTAATTCAATTCTGATACAGTTTATTCACTCTCACTCTCTATTACGAGATGCCACGTCCACGTTATCGCCGAGACCTACCAGTCAAAGCCGCGGACGATGATGATGGAATAGAACCAAAATAATCGTTACGTTGTGAAGCCTAGTTTCGTTACGCGCAATGAATATCAGTTTGCCTTGTGATATCCCCAGGCCCTAAGTGGTCCCATGATGGGCCACGTTTTGTATTTGTCCGAGGCGAAGTACTCCCTCACGTTCGGCAGAACCTCGAACCTCTCCAGGTAGTCGCCGATCGCCGGGAACAGCTCCATGGCCTCCGTCTTGAACTCGCGGTGCCAGTCGAGCCCTTCGTAGAGGAGGAAGTCGACGTACGTGAGCCGATCACCCAGAGCCCACCCCCGACCGGCCAGGTGTCTCTCCCAAGGCTCGAGCATGTCCTTCACGTTTTCGGCGTACGACTTGAGCCCCTCGCGTTAACGCGGTTGGGTCGTTGCCTCGTAGGCGAGGATGAGGCACAGATCCTGCGCCTGTTTCTCGAAAACTTTCAGTTCCGTGGCCCCTTCATCATTCCTGGGCCGCAGATGTGAAGAAGTAGGCGTATAAACAGACCAACAACGATGGGCAAATGCTATGCCAAGAAGAATAAATGGATGAAAAATAAAAGTGTCCTAGCCCGTGAAGAAGCTTGGAGAGTGGCACCAGCCTTACGGGAAATACTTGTGAAGAAAGTGCTGGCACGAAGAGCAGCAAGGAGACACAAGACGACAACCGTCTATATTTTGGTTAGTGAGCGTATGTGCTTCTTGCCACCAATCAGCACATCGCTTTTCGGATGGCAGGAAGGTTGGTACTGTGATGGATGAGGGTTGTCCTCGGACGCCCACGTCAACAAATTCTGCATACCCATTTCCAGACCGATCGGAATAATTCAGCGCGACACGCGATCGGAAGGTTCAGCGCGACACGCTAGACAGGAGGAGCGCAGAATACCGCCGCTATTTTTAATATTCCGCGCTCGTTGTGTCCTCTTCGTCTCTGGCTCCTGTGTAGAGCTGAAGCTCAAGGTGTTAACGTAAAAACAGGCCCAACTATTTGTCTTTATGCCCTAGAGGCACTGGTATAGTTATAGATTCTTGTTTTTCAACCAAAGTAAATATTCATCAGTTCAAAACAACACAGACGATACGGAATAGTGGCACAACAAGAGGTTGCTCAACTAACTCACGAGAGAAGCGCCAAGCAGAAAAAGCTAGTTGCCTGCTGTGCATAAATCGCAAGAGAGTGCTGTAAATTACGCTGCACATTCCCGTTGAAATCAGGGCTGCCTTTTAGAACACAAGGAGGACATACATTTTCATCAATACAATGAAAGGCTATGCCAGCCAAATGAAACAAAATCAGTTGCTCACAGAATGAGAAAGCAAGGGAAGGCATGGGAGAATAAACAAATACGAATAGTGAGCTCGCAGCCAGAGGAAACGTTCAAGAAAGCACTTGCTCTGTAGGAGATTATCCAAGAAGTTTTTAACAAACAACTGACCTCATTAAAGACTGCTCTCAGCCTAATGCGCATATACCATTAGCATTTGGGCATGCGACATTTTGCAAAGACCATCACATGTGATGTGCAGCACTCTCTCCTCTAACTTGTAATAATGAAAGGGCAGTACCACGTTGTCATAGCATCTACAGAACTAAATGTTCAGAAAACTCTCTTCAGACGCAGGCTTTGTTATTCAGTAACATATAAGCAGCGCAAACGATCCAGGCAGAATAAGCTTCGTATTTGGAAGAGAAGGACTACAGATTTCTCTATGAAAGCAGGGCGTAACATTTAGAAGGATAAGAATCTTTGGTTTAGGTTTTATATGGTTTAACGTCCAAAAGCGGCTCAGGCTTTGAGGGCCTATGTATACACCAAATCACTACCAAGTCCACGCTAATCATAGCATTTCTTCAGTACGAACACAAATAATTCTCATGCAAAGTTTCACTCAGTACAGTCGAGACAAAACACAATCATTCAGGTTCACTGCAGACGCCAGGATATTAACAGAACTCACTATCGAAGATGCGCTTTCGGGCAAACTACAAAGTGATCATCTTTAAGTAACATCTGAGACCTTCCACAGAGACGTCATGACATCTTTCTGGCTGGTACGTGCATTCAGTGGCAACAGCATACCACAGTACCAAAGCGATTGTAACACCGTGCCTTTGCAATGCGATGCCAGCAGCGCACATTACACACGGCCACTTTCCTATAGAGCACTAGTTCTTCGCGTGCTGTGCGCTCTTCGTCTCGAACCACACCGTCTTTCCGAAGACAGCAGCGTAAAAACCGTACAAAGGTCAATTTACATAGGTCGCGAGGGCGGAGGTCGAAAGCGGTCTACAACCAAGCGCCAGTGACATCAGTAAAACTGCGGAACTGTAGCGCCAAAATGAACTCTGCGGTCAAACACAAAAAATAAAGAGGTAATTGGTTGCACATCTGCATTTTTCAGGATTTAAATGAGAGCTTTATATACTCCTGGAAAAATGTTCTAATTGTGTGCATTTGGTTGGAAAGTCCAACGCTTTCTTTAATGAAATAACATGCATGTTCACGTTCCCTCACAGCAGCGGCCAGCGACTCTCTGTCATCCACCTTGACGATTCCGCGGCTTGCTTGCCGCTAGCTACCCGGTGCCGCAGGCCTTGGCTGCCGTATACCTCATCATATCGTGACTTCCCGGCAGCCGTGCGGCTCCCCGCCTTTAATCGGCGTTTATTTCAAGCGGTTGCTTACTTTTTGTCCTCGTGCAATGTTTTCGTCGTTTAAGTGCGAGCGCTTGTTTTCTGCCACACCAGCCAAAGTTCCACTCGTATGTTTATGAAGCTGCTGCGTTCAGAAATACGGGGTGGTTCGAGACAATGAGCGCACTGCACTCGAAGAACTGAGCACTGCTACGTAGAGAACTGTCAGAATACTCCTCTGCTGCCATCACATTGCAACTGTATATAGGTTTTTCAGTCCCTTTGGTAGTATGGTATGCCGCTTCCACTGAGTGCCTACACCAGCAAAAATGCCTGTCCTCCATGTGTTGAAAAATCTATACTAATTTAACCGGGAAACTGCAGCGGAATTCCCAGCACTTTTACGCTATTTATGCACAGGAAGATAGTAGTCCACTGAAGTGATTTAAGCGCACAAACTGGATACGAGAAGCAACGGCAGAGAACAGCAGCGCTCGTGTTTTCTGCTGTTCCTTCTCGTGTCCCGGTTTTGCGCTTAATTCGCTTCAATTAGCTCGTTGTCTGCTCACGAAAAGTTTAAATTTGTTTAGAGGGTTCGCTCAGACACCGCTAATTGTGCCACTATTCCGAGCTGTGTGTGTTATGGTTTTAAGGTAACAATTTGAATTCGATAAAAATTTGCATTGCTGTCTCTTTTTATCTGGGGTAAATAAACTAAATCGGAACAATTCTCTCACAACCCATTTCTCGCAAACTCGGGTGCTCAAGAAAGGCTCTCAAAATCTACCTATAACTCTACCTTTCGGGCAAAGACAAATAATTGAGCGAGTCGGTACGTTAACACCTTGAAATATAACGCGACGCACGAGGCAAAGACGAAGGAAGAAGTCGCAACGAGCGCGGACTGCTAAAAATTGCGTCCGTAGTCTGCGCTTGTCATGTCTACTTCGTCTCTATATCGTGTGTTGCGCTCAACCTCGAGATATCTGAGGATTTACTTCTCCCGCCAAAAATATTGTGGCTATGACGTATGGCATTTTGTTTAAATGACGTCATAATTCTGTTGTCCGCACTCTTCGAAGAGGGCGTTGGATCCGCACCATAGGCCGTATGTTTTTGAACGTATGTGCGTCTATGGAGGTATCGCTACCACTCTACATCTACCTTGGCCGTTCGATTATAATTGTGGCTGGTATGGCAGCAAATAAGCGGGAACACGTAGCCGATGTGGACATAAACCAGGGCAAAAAGTTACGTAACACTTGAAGTCAACGCTGATCAATTTAAGGCGAGCTGCCGCACGCAACGAATTCAAGAGATGACGAGATACATCGGCAGAGGCTGGAAGCTAGCGGCAAGCATGCTGCGGAATAGTCAAGGTGGATGGCGTAACAGGCGCGCAGGGCTGAAGGCTGTCTGGTTGCTGCGGTAGCGGATAGCCGCGGTACAGTGAGAGTACGCACTGTGCTGGCATGCGCAAAACACTTAAAATAAAGCCAATTACGTCAGTATGAGAAACACAGAGTCAGGTTTGCCAGATTCGCCCGTTCCGAGACAGATTTTAGCTCAGTTGGTAGAACGACTGCTCCAGTGAAACGGTGGTCCCGACTTCGAACCCCTGACCTGAATGAATTTTCCTTTGACTACGAAGTTTCAGAGAAAGATGTGTTGCTTTCCTTTGTAGCCGTATGGCTGCGCTTGTTTCGATGTCAATGAGTAATTACTCCCTTATTATATTGCCACACTACTAACTCCTCTAGTGGCGCCATACAGCGGCTAAACAGCATTTCCTGGCAGTTGGCAAGCCTTGAGCCATCTCGGGGGCTAGATGCTTCGTCTTCATCATATCTTGTTCTGCCTCCTGCCTTGCGCGTCCCAACGTCTTGCGCGTCTAGGTAAAGCAAGTAAACTAGCCCTGCTTACGTCAACCGTTTCTAGGTGACATATTTGGTGGAGGTGCGGGGTGACGGCCCATGTACGCTGACCTCGAGGACACCTTTGACGTCAGCTCTCAACGCGTGGCTACAATACCAGTCCACAAGGTGAGCCGCCGCCTGCGGGGCCTACAACCCGGGTTCGGCCAACTGACAGCGCCGGTAAGGGCCATGACATCCACCGCGGCTAGCCAGACAAGTCAGCACTCCGGGAATGCCCCGCCATTCGTCCTTTACGCACCTCGGTCGCCGCCACCATTCCACGGGGACAGGTTCGAGGACGTCGAAGACTGGTTGGCCAGCTCTGACCGAGTGGCGGGTTTCAATGAGTGGGACGGCGAGCGCAAGCTGCGCAACGTCTACTTTGCTCTGCAGGACTCGGCGAAAACATGGTTTGAGAACCACGAAGCTTCTTTTACCACCTGGGAGGCTTTTCGGCGAGAGCTGCTAGCGACATTTACCAGCAGCGAAAGAAAAGAGAAAGCTGAAATCGCACTGAGCTCGAGATAACAGCAGCCGAACGAGGGCAACGCGATATTCATCGAGGACATGACGCGACTGTTCAATCGGGCCGACCCTGCTATGCCCGAAGCCCAGAAGGTACGCCACTTAATGCGTGGCGTAAAAGAGCAGCTGTTTGCCGGACTTGTCCGTGACCCGTCACGAACAGTGTCCGGCTTCACCAAGGAGGCAATGGATATCGAGCGCTCACTGCAGGAACGGGGCGCCCACTACGGACGTCAGGCTACTGTAGCAGCCGCTTCCCAGTACACGCCTACGTCGCTGCCCGCCAAGGAGCTGCGGGAGCTTGTAAGAAGCCTTGTGCGCGAGGAGCTGGCGAAACTTCGCTATGAAGCTCCACGGGTCAGCGTCGCTGCCGTAACAGACGTGGTCCGCGAAGAAATCTGACGAGCTGTGCAACCACCCCCAGCTCCAAAGCCGGCGCCCTCCGTTATGACGTACAGCGAGGCGCTACGAAGTCCCGAGCCAGCGATGCGAGCCTTCTCCCCCTTCGATCCTGTGTCATACCTGCCGGAGCCAATCGCATCAGTACCCTCCGTGCCGCAGGAGTTCAGTAGTAGTAGTAGTAGTAGTAGTAGTAGTAGTAGTAGTAGTAGTAGTAGTAGTAGTAGTAGTAGTAGTAACAGTAGTAGTAGTAGTAGTAGTAGTAGTAGTAGTGTAGTAGTAGTAGTGTAGTAGTAGTAGTAGTAGTGTAGTAGTAGTGTAGTAGTAGTAGTAGTAGTAGTAGCAGCACTAGTAGTAGCAGTAGTAGCAGTAGTAGTAGCAGTAGTAGTAGCAGTAGTAGCAGCAGTAGTAGTAGCAGTAGTAGCAGCAGTAGTAGCAGTAGTAGTAGCATAGTAGTAGTAGTAGTCTCCATAGCCAGTGGGTGCGTTGTCATAAGACCGGAGCTGTCTCGAGTATGGTTACTCTAGAAGGAGGAGGGTATGGGGGAGCCACCTGGCAACCGACGCTGACACCGACGTTGACGACGATGTTGCGAAATGGCAGAACAAGCTAATAAGAGCTATCGCTCTAATTTTTTTTCTTATTTTCCATGCTGTGTGGCTAGGCAGGAGGTGCTCTCTTCGCCTCAGTCCTCACACCTCATTCGGGCCGCTCATGAAGGGCACCGAGTGAGGGAAAGCGGAATGAATGAATGAACAAACATTTACTGGCAGAAGTGGTGGTTGGAGCTGTTACAGATGGGGCCCTGAGTCCAGGGTCCCAGTGGCTTCTGCTCACTTCTTTATATCTGATACTATAAGCCCCACCGGGAACTGTAACAGGAAGGGCTCTGAATCGTAAATACTGCAAATCGGGTGTGTTACATACATTCATAAATACAACTTAAACAAGAAAATGTAACAAAATATGTTAAAAATCGGTTAGAAAGTTCGAGAACTAGGTCAACTTTCAGGTACAAGTAATAGGCAACAAACATGGCGACAAAGATACCAGCAAATAAAATTGGCTGCAGTCAGTGCTGTAATTTCAGTCGAGGCACAAACAACACGGTAAAATATCAGGGCAGAAAAAGGAAATGTGGAAAATTAGAATAATTACTGGGAAACAAATAGGTGATCTATAACCAGAGCACTAAGCGTATCTGATGATGAACTGCCAGTAATATCTGTCCTTGCATTGTTTCATTCTGGTGTAGCCCGTGGAAAAAAAGAGTATTCGAATATGTCAGTCAGGAATGTAAACTCGTTTAATTTGTGTGTAATGAGGTTCTTTGCGATCGTGAGAAGTGCCTCCTGGTGTTCTATGTCACGACTGCTAGCTTCATCTCCCACTTCTCCGAGGCCGCATCAGGCGGCTTAACTTCTAGCGAACATTCGAGATAAAGCGTGCAAATTTAATAGAACCTTCTAGAACAACGAAGGATCAGCTTCGCCTGGATGCGATCAATTGAGATAAATCTGGTCACGTTTTTCATCGCGAACATAGCGATAAAACGGCGTGCCGTCAGCTTTGAATAATGAACAAACACACACTGCAAAGATTCGCGGCATTACTTCCCTCTCAAAGAAGCATCGACCCGATGCTTTTAAGCATAAGAAGACGAGAAACAAACTGGATTGTGAAATATAAACACTGAGTCTGGAAACACAGCATAGTTATTTTTAGTGCCAATAAAATGGCTTTAGACGGACGACGTGAACAACTTCTGGTCGCTTGCGGCGTCGCTGGTGTGCAGTCATTTCGTCAGGGACAACTTCATATTCCAGTTCACCTAGCCGACGAAGAACCTTGTATGGGCCGAAATAGCAGCGCAAAAGCTTTTCACTCAATCCGCGGCGGCTAATGGGCGTCCAAACCCAGACTCGGTCTCCTGGCTTGTATTCCGAGTCGCGTCTTCTTAGGTTGTAGGGTCTGGCATCGGTCCGCTGCTGGTCTTTGATTCATAATCGGGCAAGTCTTCGGGCTTCTGCGCTTTGAAGGTAGGCGGCGGCGTCGACGTTATCTTCGGGTATGTTGTGCAGCTTGGCGTCTAGCGTGGTCGTGGCCTCCCTGCCATGGACGAGCCTAAACGTTGTCATCTGAGTGGTCTCCTGCACTGCGGTGTTGTAGGCGAAGACGACGTAAGGCAGAATGACGTCCCAGGTCTTGTGTTCGGCATCGACATACATGGCGAGCATACATGGCGGAGTACTCGGCTTGATGCACTCTGGCACGGGTCGGGACGGTATTACACTGCCTCCAGGATCGGCCCGGGGCTTATTAGAGCGCGCCTTTCCTTTCTATGTTTGCTCTCCTATCCTTTTAACTCTCCCACTTTCAGCACGCGGCAGCGAGCGTGGCTCAGCTTGAGCCGGTAGGCAGGCCCGTGCAGTTTCCTTTCCTTTCTTCCTATCATCATCATCATCAGCAGCAGCAGCAGCAGCAGCAGCAGCAGCAGCAGCAGCAGCAGCAGCAGCAGCAGCAGCAGCAGCAGCAGCAGCACCATATCGGCGATGGTTTTGTTCAGGCGCTCGGTCAGTCCGTTGGTCTGCGGATGGTATGAAGTTGTCCTCCGGTGGCTGGTTTGGCTGCAACGCAGGACGGCTTGCGTTAGTTCCTCCGTGAATGCTCTTCCTCTGTCCGTGGTGAGCACATCGGGGGCGCCGTGTCGCAGAAGTGTGCACTCGACAAAAAATTTGGCGACTTCTGCTGCTGTTCCATTCGGTAGGGCTTTCGCCTCGGCGTAACGGTTCAGGTAGTTGGCCGCTATGATGATCCACTTATTTCCAGACGTTGATTTTGTGAAAGGACCAAACAAGACCGTGCCGATCTGCTGAAAGGGCCTTGAGGGAGGTTCAATGGGGTTCATAAATCCTGCTGGTCGTTTGGTAGGTGTCTTTCGTCGCTGACAATCTCGGCAGGTTTTCACATAATGTGCGACGTCGGCAGACAGTCGGGGCCTGTAATACTTGTCTTGAATGCGGCGGAGGGTGCGAGTAAACCCGAGATGTCCAGCTGTCGGCTCGTCGTGTGAGCTGTGTAGAACTTCGTGGAGACAAGCCGGCACAACAAGGAGGTAGGCTGTTTTTTTTCACCGCGAAGTTCTTCATAAGGACATCATTCTGTACACAGAAGGAAGACAGTCCTCGCTTGAATGAGGCGGATGGTGAAGAAACTTTGCCTTCCAAGTACTCGATGAGGCATTTTAGATCGGGGTCCGAGCGTTGCTGCTGTGCAAAATAGCTGGGGCGGATGGGTCCTAGGAAAGCGTCCTTATCGTCGTCCGGCGGCGGTGCATCTACAGGGTCTCGTGAGGGGCGATCGGCGTCAGAGTGCTTGCGTCCGGATTTCTAAACGACGGTGACATCAAACTCCTGGAGGCGCAGACTCCATCGAGCGAGGCGGCCAGAGGGGTCCTTCAAATTGGCAAGCTAGCACAGCGCGTGGTGATCGCTGACCACCTTGAACGGTCGTCCGTACAGGTAGGGGCGGAATTTCGATGTAGAGCAGATGATGGCAAGGCACTCCTTCTCAGTCGTCGAATAGTTAGCCTCGGCCTTGGAAAGGGAACGGCTAGCGTATGCGATGACTTTCTCCAGCCCTTCGCTTTTTTGAACGAGGACGGCGCCTAGGCCCCCGCTGCTTGCGTCGTTATGAACTTCAGTATCGGCGTTTTCATCAAAATGCGCAAAGTTCAGTGCGCACTGTAAATGACGCTGAAGTTCTTTGAAGGATTCTGCTTGCACCGCTCGCCATTTAAATTGCATGTCTGCCTTCGTCAGCTGGGTCAGGGGCTCGGCGATGCGCGAAACGTTTTTGACAACTCGTCAGTAATATGCGCACAGTCCGAGAAATCTGCGCACTGCTTTCTTATCGGCCGGCGGCAGAAACTGTTCAATAGCAGCTGTTTTCTGCGGGTCTGCGCGTACTCCCTCCTTGCTAAAGATGTGGCCTAGAAACAGCAGCTCTTCATAGACAAAGTGCCACCAATCTGCTTTCAAGGCCAGGCGACCTGATGGCGTCTAGTACTGTTCGAAGTCTTTTCAGGTGCTCTTCAAAGTTCGAGGCGAATACATCGACGTCATATAAATATACCAGACAAATTTGCCACTTCAGGCCTGCCAACGCTGTATCCATTACTCGTAGAACATCGCTGGTACGGAGCACAGACCAAATGGCAGCACCGTGAACTCAAAGAGCCCATCCGGAGGGATGAATGCGGTTTTCGCGTGATCTCTTTCATCGACCTCAATTTACCAGTAGCCGTCCTTTAGGTCCATCGATGAGAAATATTTGGCGTGCAGAGCCGGCGAGTGTATCGTCGTTGGGGGAAGGGGGTAGACTTCCTTCTTCGCTATGTTGTTGAACGGCGGTAACCGAAGTAGACTCGAAGTGCGCTTACTAGAACAACCGGTGCCGCCAAGGGAATCTTCGATGGATGGATGTCGTCGTCGCGAAGCATCTGTTCAACTGAGTCTCGGATGGCTTGTAGTTTTGGCGGCGACACACGGCAGTAGTTTTGGCGGAGAGGTCGGGCGTGCTGGCCGGTTATAATGCGATGTTTGGCAGTCGGGGTTTGTCAGACCTTCGGTTATGACGAGAAGCACTCGCCGTAGCTTCAAAGTAGGTTGCGGATCTGGTCTTGTTTGTTGCGGAGCAGGACTGGATTTATGTCGAAGGCACGCTTGTGATCTTGCGTAGGTGATTCTTCTGGGACTCGATCGGAGAGGACGAAGGCGTCGCATACGTCAGATAGTTCGTCGAAGAAAGCAATCAATCATGGTGTCTTTGTTAACATGCTGGTATTTTTCGATGACGTTCGTCAACAGCACTTCAGCTTGGCTATTGGGGAAATGTGCAATACCTCTTTCGATGCCGATTCCCCGCTCCAGAAGCAACTCCGTGTTCTCCTTGATGAGAGCTTTCTTGTTCTTAATTGGCATCCGTGGCACCTACGGTGACCATGACGCTTGATTGGTTTGGGACGCTCACTTCTCGATCCAGGACACTTAGGGCTACTTACTGCTCCTTTGTTGTCATCGAAGGGATCGCCTCGTCCGACGAAAGCGTGATTGGCTTGGATCGAAGGCCGATGATCGCGTAATGTTTATTTTGAAAATCCATATCTAAAATGACGTCGTGGGAACAATGCTGTAACGCTACGAAGGTCGCAGGATAGGTATGCCCTTCGACATTCACTCGCGCTGTGCATCGTCCTGATGGTGTCTTGTCTCGCTTCGTCCCCGTCTTTATTCGCGCTGTATCGCATTATGGAAAATTACCAACTAGCCCGATCTGCCACTCTTGCAAGTGGCTTAATAAGGTGGCCGCTTGCGGTGCGAATTTGCGGGCCGTCCCAAGCGGTCGTGACTTTCCTCAGCTGCACAGCGAATGTTCCATTCATCACACAGTATTCGGCTCCTGTGTCGACAAGAGCGGTAACTTTCCGGCCGTCGATATTCACTTCTAAGTCGGGTGTCCTGGCTCTTGCATTGCACGTCGCCCTCGGCGTCGGGTCACTGCTTCGTCGCGCATATGAATCGCGGGTGGGGCGTTTTGTCGAAGCTTTTCTGGGTGGCGGCGTCGTTTTGAAAGCAGTTCGCGTCGTGGTCAGGGTTGTCATTTTGTTTGCCATCGATTCAGCGTCTTCATGGGGTACGGTCGGTGGAGGATCTTCGGCGTTTCGCTCGTGAGCAACCTCACCTCTAGAGGTTGCTGTCTTTAGTTTCCCCTACGGGGGCTGGGAGACCTTCCTCGTATCACGGCTGCGTAGCTGCGACGTGGCAATGCAAAGCGCGAAGTTAACGGCGATAATGAGCGCGAAAGGCGATTCGGCGTGTACTCCTCTCGACGCAGGTACTCGTCGATTTCCTGCGGACGTTGGCCGAAGTGTGGCCGTCGGGCGTCAACGGCAAATCCTCGAAGACCGATACGTCGGCACGGACAGTGACGAAGAACATGGCCGGCCTCGCCGCAACGGAAGCACAACGGCCAGTTGTCGGAAGTCCTCCAGGCGCCGCATTTCCTGGGGCTTGAGCGTCGCTGATAGGCTGGGCGGGCGGGGTCAGGGAGGTGGCGTTCGGGAACAAGTTTTTCATGTTGGCGAGGATGTAGGGTTGTCGTTGGGCCTGAGCAGTCCTTACTGCAGCGGCGTAGGTCATGGCCTGGGGTTCTGTGGCCGTCGGGATGCGAAGTGCCTGTTGCACTTCTTCCCGTACCACATCCATGAGAGTCGCTACTTGCGGCTGTGGGGAGGATGGCAGTAATCGGCGTAGCTCTTCGCAGACGATTTCGCGGATAACTTCCCGTAAGTTGTCGCTGGTGGTAATCGTCGTGTCCGGAAACATTGCCCACACAGAGGAAGGGCGGTCGTACTGCCGAGCCCGGACGTGGAGGGTCTTCTCAATCGTGCAGGCTTCTTGCATGAATTCCTCGACTGTTTTTGGCGACTAGCGGACGAGGCTGCCAAAGAGTTGTTCCTATATGCCGCGCACTAAAAACTGAACTTTTTTTTTCCTCTGTCATCTCGGGGTTGGAGCGGTGAAAGAGGCGCTTCATCTCTTCGACGTAACCGTGGAGGGGCTCGTTCGGAAGCTGGATCCTGAACTCGAGGATTCGTTCGGCTCTTTCTTTTCTCACGATACTGGTGAATACCTTCAAAAGTTCCTTCTTGAACAGCTCCCATGCCGTTAGGGACGACTCGGAGTTTTCGTACCACGTACGTGCTGAGCCCTCCAGTGTGAAAATTACGTGTCCAATTTTTGCAGCATCATCCCACTTGTTGATTGATGCCACACGCTCAAATTGGTCCAACCATTCTTCGGGGTCTTCGCCTAGGGATCCATTGAAAGTTGGCGGCACCCGCGGCTGTTGCAGTATGATTGCTGTCGACATCTTTGACGAGGTTCCGGTGCTCGTAGCAGCGTCTTTTCGTTGTCGGGTGCGGTCTGGCATGGTCCCGAACTCAGGCTTCTCTCCCTGGAGAGCAGAGGGCTGGTGTCACGACTTGAAGGGGGCGTCCGGAACATGGAAGGCAACCCTGTACCTCCACCAGATGTCACGTAGTGGTGGCTGCAATCCAGGGAGCAGAACGACAGCGAAAATGGCGTCTAAACAAAACTTCGTGTTTGCGCTTACTTGCTCCCACAATGGACTGAATCACTCGGCGGCGGCGTAGCAACAAGCGTGCTCGGCGGTCGTCGGACCGAATGCCCGCCGCTCTCGGCCGGGCTCAATTTAAAGCTGATAGCGAACATTCGATATAAAGCGTGCAAAGATAATAGAACATTCTGAAACAACGTTGAATGAGCTTCGCCTGGATGCGATCAGTTGAGAAAAACCTGATCGCGTTTTTCATCGCAAAAAAGGGACAAAGCGGGCTGCCGGCAGCTTTGAAGAATGAACAAACAAACAAATTGCAAAGATTCGCGGCAGTGTTATCATGCGCCTGCATCCGACATATTTCTTGCACTAGTCCCACTTTTTTAGTTTACTACTCCCTAAAACTTAGTAGGCAACAGCAGCTAGTGTAGCAATGTTCGAGTTCTATAGAATAACAAAATGGTATGATCAGCTGAGAAAAAGAAATAGAAGCCGTGTGGCATGACTCACAAGCATGTGTTATGGCTTGCTATACAGTGGAGCTTACATCAAATGCAAAACTTAACCACACACGCACACAAGATTTATAACATAAATAGCTATTGGCTGCTATGCACTCACCGCCACTGGAGCTGCGCTCCATGCCTTATGCCTTCACTTCAAGTTGACGTACATATCAATACTGTTTTTGAATTTTCAATTTTTACAGCAGTGTTCTCCTGCCTCAACCACTGCATCTTTATAATGAGCCTGCACCGAGAAGGAATTTTGTTGTTTTTTCCATGAGCAAGTGTACTCATATATATACACTATGCATGGGATATTTTTATTATAAATCGCACAAGTATGACACACAAGTTTTCACTTCGAACAGTTGTCCCAAACACATCATTACACTCTCCCGGTTTTCAGCAGAGAGGGAACAGTGCCATTCAGTATCAGTGATGTCATTCCCACCAAACAACAGAGTAGTCAGAGAAACGACATTAGTGTATACGGTAAGTGCGAAGTGACTTCTATTGTTGAAAAATTAGACTGCCGTCTTATCGCACTGACCTTTTTCAGCCATTCCATCCACTAATTCACAGCAATCACACAAATTCACTTGCAATTATTCAAGCCCATTGTAGAAAATGCATACAAGTCTCCACCAGCAGTATCCACAAAAGACTGGTGAACATCCATGGACAGTGGAACCTCAAGTGAATGAATTACAGAGCCCATACACAAAAACATTGTTCATGTGAATCCTTGCAGAGCTACAGAGTGCAAACAGCAACTTGTTTGAAAGCAATACGCTAAATATCTAATGAGATATGAAATGTGGGTGGCAATAAAGTGGTATGGGATTTCATAAAGCCGTATGAAGCCTTCTTGAAAGCATAGGTCATTCTTAAGTTACGAAACCAAACAAAAGTCTACTAGATAGATGCAATTTTGGGTGGACATGAGGCTCCAAAAATAGGTTAACTGATATACAGGCATTCATTTCAGGTGACGTTTCACTGCATGCTGCGCAGATTTAACGCTTACCTGGAGTGTGGCACAATTTTTTTTTCAATTTTCGTACATTAGGACAAATTTATGTAGTATTTACTAATGTGGATGCACACTTTACTAAGCTGCAGGATGATGAGGGATAATTTAACAGTTTGTGAACTACTTGCACGAAACCCTGTGTAAACTAGGAATGCCCTACACCTTACTTTCTCAAGGAACTGTGATGTGACTTGTGCCATGTACATTTCATCAATCAACATTTTCAACGCGTGGAATGCAGTGGCCTCACAATGCACACTAATACAGCAAAATTAATCATAACTGCAAAAGGCAAAGTGGAATCTTTTATATGGTGTTAAGGCGAGCTGCGTCTCCTGCCTGCTGTTCAAATCGTGCTTCATTGTTTTTCAAGAAATTTGGCGGCTTCATTGTGCACATGGTCTCTAAACCATTTCTCGCCCCCCATAGCATTTACATGAGAAACGGACAATGTCATCACGAGAGCATCCTATGACAAGGAATTGGCGGGAAGTGAAACGTACCTGTCTTGGACGTCTCAAGTCCTTGGCTCTATTTCTTGCCATTTTCATATGAAACAGATACTTTGTTATCTATCGTGGTTCAATAAACCATGGCTAGGCGGCAGATAGGTTTCCATCTCAAAATTTTGAGTGAGGAATGTATATATGTATGATGTGAATTTTGCATGAAGGGCATTTGCACAGAGTAGAAATGTATAAGCGATACTTGCAGTTAAGAGGCCATTTTTATATCTGAACGACTCTAGAGAATGTTGCATGCAACAGACTCAATTTGTCTCTTGCCACTCTCTGTGTATATTTCACACGCATGCATAAGGTTGTCTTCAAGCTTTCTGCATGAACTCTTTAAGGTGCTAGGCACCTCCAGCGAAGTAGTTGGGTATGGATGACAGGCGTTGCACTGTTTAAAAAAATACCTTCATCAGAACAGTGAAAATTCCTAGATATCCGCAGGCCGCTGTACCGCTCACGTTACCGAGCAGTTTGTAAGTTATGGCGTCCCTGCCGGGTGCACTTCTCTTGTTACTGTCATCTATCACTGTCCACAGTTCCGTCATGGTAAACGGCCGGTCCAGCTCTTCGTTTTCGAGTCCTTCGTACCTCTCGGGCACCAGGTACTGGCCCTTCTCTGTCTTTAGGTACTTCGCCTTCAGGTCTTTCAGCAGTCTGCGGCCGTCTCCCTTGTGCGTGTTCAATACTTTGATGCTGTTGCGATTGGTCGCCGTTTTCCTACTCAGCGTGTCGATCAGATGCCTCAAGAGACACCACGTTTTCCCCGTCGAGAGCTTGCCCTGCAGGCCGTCGCAGGTCTTCAGCCAATGTTCCCTACGTAGTTTGGCCGCATGCTCGGCGATCTGTTTTTTCGACTACTTTGCGCTTGGCCAGCTTTCTTTTGTGTCTCTGACGTTTCCACCGCCGCGTTAACGAGTGCCGGGACGCCCACAAGTGGGTCAGCCTGGCGTCCACGTACGGTATCTGCGACGTCGTTGCGATTTATTGGGTAAATTTTTGGAGGGCCTTCTCCTGGTCCCTCGCCCATTCGGAGTAGGTCTGTCGTGTTTCAGCTTGTTCCGATTCTTCCTCGGACGCCTCTTCTTGTTGTTGGGTAAACTTTCTCATCTTGTCCCAATCCGTGATCCGCGCCGTCCCCAGCACAGCCCGATATCGGAAGCCTCGGCTCGTGATGCCGATCACGCTGTGGTCAGACCACAGGCCCACTTCTTCGCTTCTCCAGGAGACGTCTAGCGTGCCCGATAACCACGACAAGTCTGGCGTGGTGTACCTCGCGACACTGCTGCCTGTTCTGGCGGCTACGTCCGGCTCGTTCAGGGGGGCAATCTCGTGATCCTCTATTGCTTTGGCCAATGCTTTTCCTCTCTTGGACTGGAACTTATGGTCTCACGTTGTGTGAGGGGCGTTCAAGTCGCCGAGGATCAGGAGCGGCCTGGTCCCCACCAACCCTTTCGCCTCGCTCACGATGCTGTCAAATTCGTCCTACTGTTGGGACGGCCCGCAGAACGCGCTCATTACAAATAAATTGCCCGAGCTGCCAATTTCTCTCGCATGAATTTCGACCAGCGTGTGCTCGCACCCTCCCTGCGCCGTGACATGTTGAGTTACCGCCACGTTGCTGCGGACGAGCACCGCCGTTCCTTTCTCCGTGGGGTCCGTGTAAGTGTCGTACTCCGGGAGTCTTGGTTTCCCGTTTGTTTCCTGTAGAGCAATTACATCGGGCTTGTTTTCTTGCCTGTCAGTGTGTAATCGCTTCTTTGTTGCCAATCCCGTGGCAGTTCTGTTGGTAAATTACGGTTGGGTGCCCCCCCCCCCCCGGTCTTCTCCTTGTGCTTCTTACTTGGCTTCTGCATCATTCTTTTGGGACGTCTTGAGTCGATTGCGCCTTTTCGCGAACGCGTCTTTGATTTTTTCGGCCATCTCCTTTTTTAGGGACGCGAAGCGGTTCCTCGCCGATGTTCAGGCTACTTTTGGCGCTAGGCGCTTCTGCCCCACCAATGGCGTGTGAGGCTGACTCTCGACAGCTTCGAGGCGGGTATCCATTTTGCCTTCCCTTTCGTTAATTTGGGAAATTGCGGCCAAAATGGCCGTCAGCTCTCCTTCTCGCGGGATCTGTACTGTTGCGTGGTCTCTGCCGTCGCCGCTGCCTCTCCGCTCGCAGGGCTCTATTCGGCCTCCATCGCCCCTTGATTATTTGATGCACGTTGCGTGGCCCCAGCCTCTCCCGCCGCGCGCCCTAGGCGGGGAGAGAGAGGGGGGGATCCCTCCGCGGCACCCTGCGCAAGCCTGCGGCGTTGTTTGCCGCCGTGCTGTTGCTTTGGGGTCTTTCATTTTCCGAGCTGCCGTTATTCGCCAGCGTTTCGACCTTATTCATAAGCCCCCGTATTTGGCCAGTCTGCTCCTGGATCTGAGCGTTTTGGCGCTCTATGATCCTCTTAAGCTCTATCACTTCGCTAATGTCCTTTTGCGGATTCGCTTGTGAGTTGAGGGGTTGGGAGGAGGTGAGGGGTGGGAATTCAGTGTCGCTGATTGGAGCGACGGGTGCCCTGTTGGTCCAGCCCATCCTTTTCTCGGCGATCCCTCGGCGTCTGGTTGACTCGCTCCAGGACCTCGAACTGGCCCCGGATCTCGAACTGGCTCGGAAGCGCGAGTGCTGGTTGCCGCCGCCGTTGCCGCCCCCGGATGACGTCGATCGGCACCCTGCCGCACGTCTTGGCAGAGTGCACAGAACTCAAGACCCCCCTCCTCCCCTTAACGCCAACACCCAAAATCCCCAACCCCTTGAGCGATGGGAGACTTTGATATCCAGCCCCGCCCTACCGATTCAGCTCGCACTGACGGACAGGGGCCAGGAGCTGCTGGACCCATATGGGTCCCGTAACTAGGGAACCACACCGTCTTGTGCCAGCGTGCACCACGGATTTATTTCGGGCTTAATAAATGTTGATTCATCATCATGATCGAGTTTCCTTCAAGACCGCGGGAGACAGTTGCAATGGAGCTGTTTTTCTTCAATACCAATGGTGGTTAATCGGGACTGATTATTACTCCAGATATCCGGAACTGACTCGCCTTGAGAAGCTTCATCTAGGACAGTGATCAATCACTGCAAATGAATTTTCGCCCGACATGGCATTCTAGATTCGGTGGTCTCGGATAATTGCGTGCAGTTCTCGTCCTCTGGCTTCGTTAAGTTTGCTCAATACGGGTTCAAACACGTCACATCCAGCCCATAATACCCTCAGAGCAACAGACCCGCTGAGGCTGCGATAAAAATCATCAAAACTTCAATGAAGAAGACCCAAGACCCGTACCTGACCCTATTGTCCTACAGGTCAACTGCATTGAAAAATGCCTACGGCCCTCTGAACTATTGTTGGGGAGGCGGTTGCGGAAAAAGATTCCTCTGACTCCCGGAAGGCTTGTTCCCCGCTTGCCAGACGCCACTAAACTTCGGAATTTTGAAACCCAATAAATACCACGAACAGCAGCGAAGAGACTACGATAGACGACATGGTGTACGGAAACACTTCCGACCCTTCTGGAAGGAGATGATCTGGCTTACAGACTTAAAGCGAAAAGAGAACGTGGTGGCGCCCGCAAGTGAGCCTAGGTCATATATAGTTGACACTGGGAACGGCATTATACGGCGAAATCGAATTAATCTTACTCTTTTCTCAAGCGTGCGAAGAGGAGAGAGAAAACCAGAACGTCGTATACGAGGAATCTCTCCCTGGGATTTCAGTTTCTCAAGAAGATTCACAAAGAACCTACGTTGACGCCTCCCACCGGCACACCAGGTGTGGACGTTGCGTCCTTCCTCCCAAGTAGTAAGTGGTTTTATTAATATAATAATAAAAAGTAAGGAAAAGATTTTTGCTAACCCTGGCATCCGCCATCGATACTGAAGCACCTGAGATGGGGCAGCAGAAATAAAGGATAGCAGGCAGAATGCAGAAATGAAAGAGGTGAAGGGGCAGGAAGAAAGGATAGGGGGAGAGGAAATGTACACAAACCATTTACACAATAATAAATGTGTCCAGGCTGTACGCGTGATTAGTTCATGATGGAGCACTAAAAAAACACGCGCACATCCTTATGTTGGCTACAACTGGAGTGGGGCGTCCAGTTGTTAATCGTCCAAGGTAGAACTCATGGAGCGTTCGGTCACTGCGTGTAACCACCTGGCGGAGAACAGACGGGACGTCAAGCCCGTCTGTTCGAGGAATGCACAGAGGTTTCACGAAGGTTCGCTCATGGGTGCGCGCACTGCCCTGCGGCCACAGTAGCGTCTTGAGAGAGTCTGATAGTATGCCCAGCACCCTATAGGCCGCAAGCATGTCACGGCGAGCATCGGCGAACGCGGCACAGTGAAGGAGCAAGTGCTCTAGTGTTTCCACTGCACCACATCCGTCACACACATCACTCGTCCCGATTCCGTGACGCTCCCGTCGTTCCCCGGGCCACACGCAGCCAATGCGTGCGCGGAGGATCATTGCACGTTGCGACCGCGTATGCGCGCAATAGCCGGTGTTGTTGTCGATGCGCTCACCTCCTGCGATGCGTGGGTCGGGGTGCTGCTTTCAGAGATGTTCCTGGATGAACGCACGCACGTCCTCCAGCGCAAGGGGCAGATCGCTGGGAGGTAGTTGATGTGCGGCGGTCGCGAGGTCGTCAGCTTCATCGTTGCTGGCGATGCCGCAGTGACCGGGCACCCACTGTGCACGCACGGTGCATCCTCTCTGCGCGAGGCGCTCGATGCGCGAGCGAATGTCCCGTACTAGTGGGGTACCGCGGCCGTTGGATTGCAGGCGGCTGAGGGCGGCGCGGGAGTCGCACAGCAGAGCACTCCTGGGCGGCGGAGGGCAGAGGGTGAGCAGCAGGTCCAGCCCGAGCCGGATCATCATCAACTCCGCCATGGTGAAGGAGCCCAGGAAGGTTGCGTGTTGCTGGCTGTGCAGTCGCAGGGCGGGGATCGTAGCCGCCGCGGCAAGGGAGCAGCTGTCGCGGGCCACTGAGCCGTCGGTGTACACGAGGAGATGGTCCTGGAGCTCCTCGTGCACATGTATGACGGCTCTGGCCAACTGCTGCACAGCTCAGAGCGTTGTGCTCCGCCTTCCCGCGATGTCGACGATCTCTCGCTGTACCTCTGAGGCAGCAGGCCAGGGCGCGCAGGAGCCGTAGGAGGGTGGGCCTTGAGTCAATTGCTCTTACTCGAGCAGCGCCGCGCCCATTCTTGAGCGCGAGTGCGAGCGCATACGCTGCAGCAGCGAGCCGCCGTCCGGTGCGCGGGGAAGACGGTCAATGTGATTCAGTGCCCTGCGCTCTGCTTGGAGCTCAAGTGGCCACGCTGCTGCCTCTGCCAACGTCGCGGCGCACTGCGAGTTTTTGTGCAGGTCTAGGCACACGCGCAGGGAATTGCGGTGCTGGAGCTCGAGATTCCTCCAGCACGGCTTACGCACCGTGACGAGCGGCAACGCAAAGAGCACCGCCCTCAAAACTGCGGCATTGTAAAGCCGCAGCGCGGCTTGCTGGGAGATCCTCTGCCCTCGACCGGTGAGCTTGTGCACGGCGGCGGTGAGCCGCTTCATCTGCAGACAGGCCTTGGTAGCCGCGGGGCGGAAGGAAAGGCGAAAGTCGATGTCCAGGCCAAGGTACCGCACCGATTTACGCCAAAGCATCGGAGTCCCGTCCAGTGACAGTGGCGCAAGGTGCACGCGCGAGCGCGAAACGCCGGCCATGGCCACCAATTTGTCCGCGCAAGCTGGCGTCAATTGCAGTCAGAGCTCTCTGAAGGCACCCCCGCACGCGGAGCGCCTCGCCCAGTGGTCCCCGGCACCACAGAGCTATGTCGTCGGCATATATGGACATGTACACATGGGGTCGGCCGCTCGTGTGGAGTGAGGCCGGCACTACCGGCATGGCCACATTAAACAGAAATGGTGATAAGACAGAGCCCGGCGGCACGCCCAAGTCCACCGGACGAGGCTCGGAGAGCTTACCCCCTACTCGTACGCGCATGGTGCGCCCGCTCAGGAAACCGTGAACGTATCCCAAATGGCGCCCGCTCACACCGGCCCCCTCAAGCATCGCGAGAATTGGTGAGTGGTGAACGTTGTCAAAAGCGCCCGAGACGTCCAGTATATAGCAGCAGCTCAACCGGGCCTGCCGCCCTGGCGTGCTCTAGCGCTGTAACAGCGTCCTATATGGAATCAGCCTTGCACCGCATCCCACGGAAACCCGTCGGCCGTTCGTCAAACAAGTCAGCATCCGCAGCCCGTTTGTTCTGACGCTGCAACACCATATGCTCCATGAGCTTACCTGCCTCCGATGTTAATGTCACTGGCCGATATCCGCTCAGTTCCGTAGATGGGCGCCCTGGCTTTCGGATAGCACAAACGACCGCGGTTCGCCAATGCTTCGGAAGCTTCCCGCGTTCCCACACCAGGTTGATCTGCTGCAAGAGGATCTGTCGTTGGTCCGCATCCAGGTTTCGCAGCATCTGGTAGGTCACACCGTCGGGTCCGGGCGCCGAGCGGCGGCGGCAGCGCTGAAGCGCATTATTCTGTTCCGCCGCGGTGATATTCCTCCCAAGAGTTTGTTTTTTTGTCAATGGAGATGTAGGCAGTAGCCACATGCAGTGGCTAGGCCGTCTGCTTGGCTTGGCTGCGCTGCTTCGCTCTCACGCGATACTCGGGCGGCTGGGACGCGTCTCGTACTCATGCTGGGATTCGCCGGGCTGGATTAAACCTGTCCTGTTGGCGTTTCAACAATCACATTTCCAACCTTATGTCACCCCTCTGCTTTTCAGCCACCAAACTTCCAATCGCTTTCTGCTAATTTCCACCGCAGATTTATTTACATGACCGTTGTTATCTCTAAACCCTACGGCCTCAGGAAGAGTGACTGTACCTGCATCGACATCGGGATGGATATTATCACATTTAAGTATGCGGTGTTCCATTGTTTCTACTGGTGGTGCCAGATTTCGCATCGCCCACTGAAGTTGAGTTTGCTCGCGAATAGCGAGACCATGGAGAAAGGAAAGAACTCAGGAGAGGCGGTTACGTGACATTTTTGAAGCGAAAAGCTTCACTACGCTAGGTAAATCCTCTGGGTAAAGCAATTGCCCCATATGCCGGAGAATTACCTTGAACAGATTTCAACTCAACCACGTTTGTCACTTCCTGACTGCCCGGTACTGGTGTCCGCCGATATATATGACATATGCGCCATTTCCTTTCCTCAAAACCAATTTTCAAAACCAATCTTCAATTTTCTTCGAAAGCAAAGGAAAGAAAAATTGACAATTGGTTTTTGGGGAAAGGAAATAGAGCAGTATCTGTCTCACATATCGGCGGACACCTGAACCCCAACCGCAATAATAATAATTGGTTTTTGGGGGAAAGGAAATGGCGCAGTATCTGTCTCATATATCATTGGACACCTCAACCGAACCGTAAGGGAAGGGATAAAGGAGGGAGTGAAAGAAGAAAGGAAGGAAGAGGTGCCGTAGTTGAGGGCTCCGGAATAATTTCGAGCACCTTGGGATCTTTAACGTGCACTGACGTCGCACAGCACACGGGCGCCTTAGCGTTTCGCCCCAATCGAAACGCTAACCACAACTGTAAGGGAAGGGATAAAGGAGGGAGCGAAAGAAGAAAGTAAGAAAGAGGTGCCATAGTGGAGGGCCCCGGAATAATTTCGACCACCTGGGACAGTGGACACCTCAGTCGCGCTTTAACCTACGTGGTGGTAGGGATAGATGTGCGCTGCATGCGTTGGCATTCACAACTTTGCTGCAGGAACGCGGAACTGAAGCTATAGACCGTCGGCGTTCATTTTGTTCATTGCCTTTGGCGTTGACAACCTTCTAGTCTCCAATAATTTAAAGGAAAGGAAGGCGCATAACTTGCTCCCTGTGACAATGAACTTTCAATCGCGCTTTGAGATACGTGGCGGGGGCGGGAGAGAGATGTGGGCTGCATGCTTAGCGCTGACAACGTTGTGGCAGACACGCGGCACTGCTGCAATAGGCCGCAGCGTTCATTGGGTGACCAACCTCTCGCGATCAGCCATTAACTGCCACCTGCCAGGTTGAGGGCGGCGCGCTGCCTATCCAGTGTGTGGAACGCACTCAATGTTACAGACACCAAGCCGCGTCTAGTTACCCGATGCACCACAGCTTTCGCTCTCTAACCAGGCTCAACGGTAGTTGAACCGCAGCGAATTTTTTTGAAGCCGGCTCCCCCCTGCGTCCCCACTACTTGGCCGCCGTCTCAGCGCCCATGCGCAGCAGACAATGCAGGAGACGACGCCGCTGCGCCCAGCGTTGCTATTGGCTGCGCAGGCGGCCAAATACTCCCAGTAGTCCTTGCGAAAGCGCGTGCCCTCCGGCACACTTTTTGGTGTGCAGCACGGATAGCGAAGGCCTCTCCTGAGTTTTCCTTCTCCCAAGAGCGATACCGAGCTGAAAAGTTATATATATTGTTGCTAAAAGAAGAAAATAAAATCGCAGCACAGAAAAAGCAGGAAAAGGTCAGACGTGAACTTTAATCAAGGTCACAAAAGCGAAATGTCAAGTTTACCAAAAGAAAAGGTTCCAAAAGCAAAGTACAGAGTCTATGTCGATCACACTTGTCTAGAGCGCTCGAGCGGTGTGCTGCGGAGCAAATGAAGTTAAATCTTATCGCAGCTGCTTTGCTGAGGGCAAGGCGCTGGTGCGTGTGCGTTTCACATGAATATTAGGCTGCTCTTCAGCGCAAGTATTATCAATGAATGTCAATACCTATTTTATAATTTCGCTTTATTTCCGCCGGACTGCACCGCTCGAGCACTCTAGACAAGTGTGATCGACTCTGTACACTATACAAATAAATACACAAACTCCACAGAAAGCAAAATGTCAACGTCACAAAAGAAAAGTTCCCAAAAGCAAAGTGCACTACACAAATAAAGGCACACACTCCACACAAAAAGTACACAAGTAGGCACAGTATGCACAAACTTCAGAGTTCAAAGCGGAAGCTTCAGTTCGAAAAAGTGAGCGCGAAACGCGTTTCTGCACTCAGTTCGCTGTCCAGAAACAGCGGCTCCGGCTTGCTAGCTTTAATCACTCCTTAAGTCCCATCCAACCGCTTCGATGCTTCTCCTTGTTCCCTCGCACTATTTAGACCCGCGGTTGTAATACCGCTTGTATCGCTCACCTGCCTCTTCTAGAGCCTCATGTGCCATCTTACAGGTCATTTCGAGCCTCTCTCGCAGGTCAATCACATACTGGTAGGCCGTCTCGGTCTCCTCTTCCAGTTTGTCCCCCGTCCACAATTCCTTCAGTATAGTGAGGGGGCCTCGCACGTTCCGCCCGTACAAAAGCTCGAACGGGGAGAACCCAGTGCTTGCCTGGGGGACCTCCCTGTAGGCGTACAAAAGCGGCTCGATAAACCGATCCTACTCCTTGGGCTGTTCTGTGCACCCGCGGCGGCCGTGACCACCCGTCAACAGTCCAGGCAGCAATCGTCGGAGACGTTCTGCAAGTTACGAGTACCAACCGCGACGGCAGAAGTCACCCCGACGCAGATTAGCCGAGCCCAACAAGCGGACGACACCCTCCGGCGTTGTTTTCAGATGCAGAGGGAAGAGGTCCGGTGCAAGGGAGGGGGCTCGTACACCTTTCTGCTAAGAGATGACATGCTCTATCGCCAGTTCCTACCAGAGTCAGGCTCGGGTACTTTACAGCTGGTTGTCCCCTTTCAGCACCGAAACAAGGCTCTCCGCCTCGCGCACTGCGGACTGATGGCAGGTCATTTGGGGCACAAAAAAAAGGCTTGTGACCGCATTCTGGCTGATTTCTTCTGGCCCGGCGTGCATGGTGACGCTAGTCGGTTTGTGGCGTTGTGCGACAGCTGCCAGAAGACAACCCCACGGGGATCAGTCAAAAAGGTGCCCCTTGAGAAAATGCCTCTGGTTGACACGCCGTTTCGCCGGGTGGCTATCGATAATATTGGGCCCCTCAAGCCCACAACTCGGAAAGGGAATCGCTACATCATGGCGCTAGTCGACTATGCGACCCGGTTCCCAGAGGCCGTCGCCCTGCCCAGCATCGAGACCGAGCTGGTGGCCGAGGCTCTCTTACAAGTTTTCGCCCGAGTGGGTGTTCCGGAGGAGATGTTGAGCGACCGAGGGTCGAATTTCACCTCGGAACTCATGGCAGAAGTGGGCCGTCTGCTATCTCTTCGCCTGCAGACCACCTCGCCCTACCACCCGATGGCCAACGGCCTCGTGGAAAGGCTCAACGGGGCGCTCAAGAAGATGCTCCACCGCATGTGCACAGAACAGCCCAAGGAGTGGGATCGGTTTATCGAGCCGCTTTTGTTCGCCTACAGGGAGGTCCCCCAGGCAAGCACTGGGTTCTCCCCGTTCGAGCTTTTGTACGGGCGGAACGTGCGAGGCCCCCTCACTATACTGAAGGAATTGTGGACGGGGGACAAACTGGAAGAGGAGACCAAGACGGCCTACCAGTATGTGATTGACCTGCGAGAGAGGCTCGAAACGACCTGTCAGATGGCACATGAGGCTCTAGAAGAGGCAGGTCAGCGATACAAGCGGTATTACAACCGCGGGTCTAAATCGAGG
Source organism: Amblyomma americanum (assembly GCF_052857255.1). Lineage (NCBI taxonomy): Eukaryota > Metazoa > Arthropoda > Arachnida > Ixodida > Ixodidae > Amblyomma > Amblyomma americanum. Next base: position 131,858,933 of record NC_135498.1, on the reverse strand, counting down.
GCATTACAGGTTGGAGACCAGGTGCTCTTACTGCTCCCCACCGAGCACAATAAGCTCACGATGAAATGTAAGGGCCCCTATGTGGTTAAAGGGAAAAAGGGAGAAGTCGACTATACGTGGCAGATGTTGAGGGCAACCCAAAAACATTCCGTGTCAATATGCTGAAGAAATATTTCAGCCGGGTCCCTGAAACCGACTCTCACGTGCCGGTGGTTGCGGCGGTAGCCTCCAATATAGACGATGGGGCGCTGGTGTGGCCTCCCGGGGAACAAGCCTTTAACAGCCTGAAACAACTGTTCTCAGAGGCCCCCATCCTACAGGTTGCGGATTTCAGCAAGCCATTTGTACTCCGTACCGACGCCTCAGATCAAGGGGTTGGGGCAGTACTGTTGCAGGAAAAAGACGGACTTCTGCATCCCGTCGCGTACGCGAGTCGCAAGCTGCTTCCCAGAGAGAAGGCGTACGCAGCAGTTGAGAAGGAGTGCTTGGCCATTGTATGGGCTATCAAGCGCTTCAATTTCTACCTCTACGGCAAACGATTCACCGGCCAGACATATCATCAGCCACTGAAATATCTGAACGAGGCTCAGTTTATGAATTCACGGCTGCTTCGCTGGGCGCTGCTCCTACAGGAGTACGACTTCGGGGTCGAGAGCATTAAGGGAAAAGATAACGTCGGCGCAGACTACCTCAGCCGGGTGTGAATAGCCATGGGGTGAACTAAACGTGTTGCGACGGCCCAGTTTCACCCTTAGCTAGAAATTTCTTTTTATTGTTATTTTGTGCATTGTTGGTAGTGTTTTGAAATGTTATGCAGCGCAAGATGTTTGCGTGTGGTCGTGCTTCAGTGTTGGACTGTTACGACCGAATGTGCAGTGTCGAACTGTTTGACTAACTGGGACGTGACTGCGTGAGGTGTGGCAGTGCGTGAGGCGTGTGTCGGTGCGCTATCCTGCGAGCCTTCGTAAAAAACTGGTGATACGACGAGGTGGTGCGCGCTGGTGACAGTGATGTGCGCGTCTTTCATCTGAGGTGGCTTGTCCGCCAGGAGCTTGTGTGCATGCAAGAAATTTGTGTTTTGTTGGTGAATGTTATTGAGAATATCATTCTTTTCGTAGGTGTTGTGTCACAAAGTTCATGCCTGCCCTGTCCAGCTTTGACCTTTGTTTACCAGAAACATGTCGCGGTGCGGCGTCGACGACTTTTTCCCCCTCCCCCGCTGGGGAACGGCATTCTCATCATAGCGCTGGAGGGGTCACTCAAAACTGCCCCCCCCCCCTCCTAGCATTGTTGCCATACAGGTGGCAAGCGCTTGCACGTGTTGGGAACAGCAGAAGCGGATTGAATGCCCGGCACTGTCCGCGGCCCCCAATGACTCCTCGTGGGATTAAGGCATTGTGCCGAATTCTTTGGACATTCCTTCATGTGTTCTTTTTTTTTCTTTTTGGGAGCTGCATTCCTCGGTGCGTGGCTCCTGAAGAGTTTTTTTCCCTGTGTTGTTTTTTTTTCATTCTTTTTCATGCGAAGGGGGCGACGGGAACACCGCGCGCTGGCAGTTGGTCTGGAGATTTCGGTGCGTGCGGTCGTGAGTGAGGTCAGCCAGGGAAGTGGTCGGCAAGGAGCCTAGGCGGAGATCTGACGCGTAGAGCCCGGCGACGGTGATCCCGAAGACGCGAGGCCCAAGTTCGCCCGTATCCGCAAGCCCCCATCAGCCCCGCGACGAGCAACCACAGCCCGACGCTCCCTGCGACCGGACCTTGCCACTCCGCAGCTAAGCCATCGTTTCTCACCACTCACTTCAACTATTTTATCTTTGTATTTTTGCTTTCTGTGTTTCTCGTTGTAATCCTTTGTACTGTATTTCCGTCTCGTAACATTTTTGTATAGCAATCGCCCTGATGTTTCTTTCTTTGTGTTAATTGTTGTGTTAACGTGTTCAGTTGGTGCTTGTGTTATTTGCGTCACGTCAGTGTACGGCGCTACCTTGTCGGGCATATTGTAATACTTGGTTGTTGTTTGCCTAATTAAATTAATTCGCTACGGAACTTGCCTACACCTCATGCCTCCGGTCAACGACTAATCAGGCGTGGCCCCCATCGCCGGTCAGCAGTCGAATCACAATCTTTCGCACGCGGGGTGGAGAAGTTTGTCGCTCTTCCCCCTCCGAACTTACGGAGAGTGCAGAGGTGGGCAGGTTGGCCCGATTAATTGTAACTTCGGTGCCAACCAACACCACAGCCGCCCATGATATCTTGACAGTGTGTATGTATGTATGTATGTATGTATGTATGTATGTATGTATGTTTGTATGTATGTATGTATGTATGTATGTATGTATGCATGCATGCATGTATGTACGTACGTACGTATGTATGTATGTATGTATGTATGTGTATTGTAGCGATTTATAATGTCGATTAGAGAACGACCAATTTCGCTTATAAAGGCAGGTAGGCCGAACATAGACGACAGATAAGGAGTACTTGTGCGAGAGGGATTTCTGATGTTATTATGTGGTGGTGGAAGGGGTATATTGTCCATGTCTTCGAAGTGATACGCAAAGAGGGCCTCAGGCTGTTGAAGTGACCCATTAATGCTATCGCGTCCTATGCTTAAAGGGGCCCTGCGACGTAGATAAAGCATGCAGTCTTTATTATTTCTATGCAGAGTAAGCAACATTGTCACTCCTCAACTTCCAAAGAGGTCGCCGAAATAGTGATATTAAACATTTTGTTCTTCTCTAGAGATGCTCGTTTCGAACCGATGGTGTCGCGACGCAGAGGCTTTTTTCGGCAGCGGAAATCAGGTGGCATCTAGATTGGGCGCTGCCTTTCTGATTGGTTGGGCGTCCAGTCCGAATCTTGTTCCTTTATACTCGCGAAATGGATCCAAAATATTATGCCTCAAGAGTATTGTGAGCTTTTTGCCTGCTACAAAAACTGGAAAGAGGCAGAGGAAGCGAACAAACACTAATAAGTATATCGCTAGGGGCGACACTTTCCATTCCGCTTCAGACTTTGCTGGGGGCGAGCCCAGTTGTTCCAAATATGTTGTTCAAGTCACACCAAGCAGGCAGCGAAAAAAAAACGGTGGACGCTCATTGCCCAAAAGTGTGAAGATGAAGTCCGTACAGGAGACGGAAGGCGAGGTTGGGGGGGGGGGGGGGGGGAGCGGCGAGGAGGGAGGGAGGCAACTTTTCGATCCTACCTAGAAAGAATCATCGGGGAGCTTCATCTGTTGACTGCGTCATCCCTGCCCTGTCTACGGCGCGTACACGGGGGGACGACGCCGTCAAAATGCGCAGCTGTGGGCTTCCACATACCCCGATTGCAGACGTGTAACTTGGCTCGAACTTGACTTGCACTGGTCTCAAAACAGCTTCGTCCTGTGCCATGAACCTCACTGGACTTAGATAGGGTGCCTCTAGCAGCGACCCGGGTGGAGACAACTTAAGCGAAGCCGCCATATTGAATCACAACTTGCCTCTCCCATGTGCCGCGAAACGCTCGACTGGAAGCCCAGTGCTGCTCTCGCTGCAAAAGGCCGTTCAATTTAAAGCACTTTGAAGCGCGCCGAGAGCATGAACGGCGCCGTTACAGACGCTAGCGCCCCTGATCCCGTGTGATTCAATATGGCGGCGCCGTTGAGGTTGTCTCCACCCCGGCTGCGCTGGCATCGAGGCACCCTAGACTTTGAAGGCGCCGTGCGCCCTCACTTGGCCTGACTGAAGGCGGGCAAGTTTCAAGTCACCGTCCGGGCTATCTTGGTGTACCCTGGAGGGAAAGCTGGTGGCTTTTCACTTCATCAACCATGGACGCCCGAGACATGCTGGGAAGACAGCAAATTCGATTGACATCTAATGGCTTGTTCACTGTGCTATAGATTCGATTTTTTTTGTTCAGTTTCGTTTTCATGATTGTAGTTTTTACTGATGTTTTTTGCACTTTGTGGTTGTGTAGCGCAGCTACACAGGCAGTTCATTTCAGATCCGAAGCATCCGAAGGCGCTTCGAAGCATCCGCTCACTCGAAGTGAGCGGAGCACAGTGTCTGGTGCCTGCTAGGCATAAATTCCGTTTGCCCCCTTACTGGGAGCCATTTATGCAGCAAGGTGGTTTTTGCTTAGCGGAATCCTGTGCTGCGTGTGCATTGAAATGTGAAAGAAGGGAAGATATTTTTGTGTGTGTACTGACAACGCAACAGTCCGCTGCTGTGACCACTCCGCACATTTCTCGTAGGAGTCTCGGAGAAAATTTAAAAGAGCAAAGTACTTCGACAAGCGCAACCTATATTAACCGTGTTCGCCGAGGATTGCGTTTGGTTTATTTCGAAGACTGGCGGTGGCCGTGCATTGCATGCACGAACAACTTCCACTTTATGAAATAATTCACGCAAATGCCCGCATGCTGCACTTGTCAGCGTGAATACGGCCGTCACTTACTAGTGGTAGGAGAGGTTTCGCTACCATGGCAAAATCTGTAAGCGCGGCATTAGGATATGCCTAGAGCCGGCACCTATTGCACGAAAACTATAGTTTCTCATAGAAAAACGGGGGCACGGGCAATTTTCTCACTGCGCGAACGTAGCCCATGCACGGATATAGGGTGCGTCCCGCAATAGCGGACTACACGGTTGAAAAGTTTTTATTTTTCACAATACGATAATAGGAGCTTCTAAAGCGTAGTATTTTAAGCACTAGCATTTTTGTTTTGCAAGAATATTTGCCCTAAAATGCGTGTCTCTTAAAAGCAAAAATTATTTTACAGGGTTAGCTACATTTCGCGGCATGAAGAGAAAGCCCGCTCTAGCCGTGATGAAATTCGGTTATCGTTTGCTTTTCTGCTCATTTATCGCAATGCGCATTAAGCATATTTTACTACAGGACATGTTTATTGCGAAACAACGCTTCCTTGCAACATACAATTTGCGAAACTTTGTAGTCCTGAAGTCGTAGTCATGTTTTAGGGCCAAGTCAAGTGCGCCTTGCTGTCTTCCCGGCATTCCCACGGTGGATGAAGTGCTCTTTCGTGGCTCCTTCAGACATTCGCATCGGTGGTGGCGCCAGCTTTCCCTCTAGTTAATATTTAGAAACTCTGTTGGGCTGCGGTTTCCATGGGCAGCGCCCAATCTCAGTAATGGGTGAGTGAAATGGGCAAGTGAAACGCGTTTTCGTCTGATCTTTTTATTGTGAGTTTTCAAAATTAAACAACGTTCGTTTCCATGCTCCGACTTCAATAATTCCTTTTGCACTGGTCTCCGGAACGACGTTGAATCCATTTAATTATATTATTCGGCACTGAGCAAAGCATCGCGGTGCCCCTTTAAGGTGGAGCTGATGCGTCCCCTCAACACCTCAATCTTTTGTGTGGCAATATTCCCCGTGACCCTCGCGATAGTCTTTCGCCGTGCTTCAGGAACAACAAAATGGCTCACACCGTAAGCGACCACAAAGCGGCTCATGCGAACTGCTCTGAATATATGCATACCGACTACACAAGGTATATGGCATAAAGTATAGGCTCTATTCATCTTGACTTTACTGCAGGGTGTGTGCTTCCAACAGCAGAAAATGAGCAGTCTTGAGCACATTGCATGTCCGCATAGAGAACGGAAAATGGCACCTCGATCTGCGCTTGAAATTTTCTTGGGGTGCCGCTGTAACTGTGCCGGGCGCACAGTCGTTACTAACTTAATTTTATTCTTAGCTCTCTTTTTTCCTTCATCTTTCTATCCTCCTTCGCTTTCCTCCAGTGCAGGGTAGAAAACTGGCACATTTTACCTTTACCGCCTTAACTCCTCGTTTTTCTGTTTCTCTTGGAGCGTCTTGTTCTAAATTTTCTGGCTTAACGAAGCTGTGTCCTCGGTAAAAAAAATGGCTTATTTACAATCTTGGACAGCAATTTACTCAATGTAGCTAGACTTTGTATTCGTCTTTTTTTCCCCTTACGAATACCAAATACTGCTTTCGTGTTTCTTCTTTGGAGTGGTGCGGAAAATATTAGCATACATAGATCAAAACGAGGCCTTCCCTACGCCCGGTGAGTAACTTGTAATTCCGTTCCTTCTCTCGCGTTGTTTCGGTTTCCACAAACCGAACGGTGGCTATGGCATCACACGTCAATTTAGACAATGTTGAGTCACGTTAAGGCACTCAGAAACTCCAACATATTCGCTGATTAGTCGCTTTAATTGACTCCAATTCACGCCATCCTGCTCTAAGAGACTGTAGGGCAACAAATATGAGCAAACAGTAATTGTTTGCTTTTATATGCGTCACGAGAGATGTTGAAGACGAACAAATCTTTCGGCTACGCTTCCGCTAGCCCACCTAGAGCAAGAAGTCGCATCGTTCACTCGCAGCCTTCGCGGCAGCACCTCAGTAACGCCAGCTTTCGAGTCCTGCTCTCCGCTGGATGCTCTGTGCAAGCGGCGAAGAACGGCACAAACGTTAGTGCACCCATAAACGGCGCATGAACAGGGTGCGCGTGAGGCTGACAGCTCTGTCGCCATGCCGAATCGGTCTTGGGAAGGTTCATTGTTTCGGCTTGGCTGGAACAAAGTTGAGCTTCGCCCGTCCTCATTGCGCGTCTCCAAATCACTGCGGGTGTTTCACGGAGCCCATCGCTCCGGCACACACGGATAGAAATAATTTCCATTCTCCAACCTTGAGTCGAACGTCGGATCCCATGCATTCAGGGCCAAACGTTCAAACGGCACTGCGAATTCGAATAGTTGTGGCGGGAACCTGTGGAAGACAGTAAACTAGTGAGGTTCGGATCTCTTCACATTGTGAGTCATGTACTGGGAGGGTCAGCTACGCAACTACACCGTATGGGGTGCTGCTCATGTTTCAAAACGCGACTCGTAGAACAACATGAGGCTGTACCGTTCGCTATAAGACGTTGTATCATTCGCTGCAAGTTTTGGCAGCGTTAGGACCAGGTAAACCCTGTGCATGTTAGCAGCGCCAAGAACAAACACAGACGAAGGGCGAGAAAGCACTAAACAAGCGCCAACTCGCAAACACGCTTTATTGTATATGCTTTAGTGCGGCTGTTCACGACGCCAAGGGCGCACTGCGTTGATGACACCATCGTGGGACGCCCTGCGTGCACCCTTGAGGTGTTCTTGCTTCCTGGAAGACAGACACAAGGCCAAAAGCGCGAAGTCCGCGCTGCAAGATGGTGAGGCCATATATAGCTGTCCTCATTTGCGATAACGTGCAAATAGTATACAGTGCACCGGTGTAGCGGAAGTGCGATGCCACTGCCGGGGACAATGTCGAAAAGTGATGCGCTTCTGAGAAACTATACTTGCATTTCGTTGTAATGTCATTAAATTCTGTCGCCCGTACGATTAAATAGTCACAGGACAGGAGGCTCTTCTTGTGAACACCCTTGGGGTATAGATGTAGCATGGTTGTGTGTAAGTTGTGTTGTCCATGTCTTAATTAATAATTGGTTTTTGGTGGAATGGAAATGGCGCAGTATCTGTCTCATATATCGTTGGACACCTGAACCGCGCCGTAAGGGAAGGGATAAAGGAGGGAGTGAAAGAAGATAGGAACGAATAGGTCCGTAGTGGAGGGCTCCGGAATAATTTCGACCACCTGGGGATCTTTAACGTGCACTGACATCGCACAGCACACGGGCGCCTTAGCGTTTTTCCTCCATAAAAACGCAGCCGCCGCGGTCGGGTTCGAACCCGGGAACTCCGGATCAGTAGTCGAGCGCCCTAACCACTGAGCCACCGCGGCGGGGCTTGCGCCATTGCGACAACCAGGACAGACTAAGACATCTTTTCGTTCCACCTTTTAGATTATTTCAAATGAAACCACTAATAATATAAGTGAAAATGATCATTGTACAGCTGCAGCGGAGAAAGTTAAGCACAAGAGACGTCCAACCAGAGCGGCAGATATGACAACGCTAAGCACTGCGGTACGATTTCGCCGCTGCGGTAAAGTCACTAGTACTCATTTTTTTCCGCTGCAGCTGTATCTTTCCTTTATTGAACCCATGGACACGTTCAACAAGAATTTCTCTTCAAGATATCAATCAATCAAACAAACAAACAAACAAAAATTTTAGCTTCTTGGCTGCGTTCGTTATTGAATAATGTGCAATTCCCTGGCAGCGATAACCGCTATCGTCAGCCGCCGCAAACACGCCTTACAGCACGGTCTCAGTACCGAGCGGCCAACGCTCCATCCCTAGTGCCAGTCCAATCCACACGCTCGAGCATTCATGTTAAGTTTTGTGGGCTGTGGTGCAGACATGTTACTGGGCACCTTGAGTACGTCGACATTAAGACAACCAGGTGCACACAGTACACTCTTCGAAAAAAACTTGCCAGGGGGAAGAAAAGACAACTTTAGACCTCAGAATACCCCTTTAGTAGTAGTGTAGTAGTGGTTTATTTAAAAAAAGAGAAACGAGTGAAAGAAAAGAATGTTGCCGGCCGCGGCAATTGCTGTCTAATATCTCAAGCACCCGAGCTGCAGTCGGCGGTGGCGAAAGGGAAAGGGAGAGGATAACAAGGAGAAGTATAGAGCGGAGCGATAGCATGAATGGACAGGGTAGAGCTTTGTACTCTATGTACAAAATACAAAAAGTAATCCAGTTCGTGCCGCTCGCGCGCTAATGTCCAGGCTCTGTGCGAAAATAAGTTCGCGGGAGAGGCCACTGCGCACAATTATTTACAGGAAAGAAATAAACTGCGTATACATTGCCGCGAGCACGTAGCGGGAAGTAAAGCCCGCCTGCTCGATGAACGCACAGAGGATCACCGCTGTCCTGGCACGGGTGCGCGCACTGCCGTGCGGCCATAAGAGCTCCTCAAGGCTGTCCGGGATGGTTCCCAGCGCGAGCATCTCGCGACGCCGCATTGCGGAAGTGGTGCAGCGAAGGAGCGCGTGCTCTAATGTCTCCACTGCACCGCAGTCACCACACGCGTCGCTCGACGAAAGTCCGTGGCGCACCCGTCTTTCCCCGGGCCACATGCAGCCGACGCGCACTCGGATGATCGCGCGCTGGAGGTGCGACAATGAGCGCGCGCCGA